>NW_019173061.1:0-178364 GCF_001831195.1 Colletotrichum orchidophilum
GGTAGGGCATGCGGTGTGACCTCCAGAGATGTTCTCGGACGTCTGACATTGTGCTGAACGCACCGCTCCGCAGACAGTCGAGATGCTTCCAAGGGCTGTGGACGAAGAAGGGACACGCGAGTTCTGTCGATCGAGCCAGTCTGAGTCTTCGCTGTGGCGCGTTCGTGCCACGTCGCCGGGAAGCAGGATGCGTTCGGTTCGTTTTGTCACGCTGTTCCTGCTCTTTCGTCTCGTGAGCAAGGATTTGCCGACTTGTCCGAAACTCTTGGAGAATCTTCGTAGCTAGATTCCTGGCACGAATAACGGTGTCTGCGTCAGTTGTGTGGCTGGGCGATGACGGCTCGACCAAGGTCGCCATAGCGTCCTTGGCGGGATTGCTTCCGCGCTCAGTGTCGCTGTCGTTGGAAGATTCCGAGATCCGAGGAGACCTCATCGCGATGGTACCGTCTTGATTAGGAGAAGATGGTGGAGTGTCGCGATCGTTTCCTCTAATCGATGTTCGACCTGCCTCCTCCTCCTCCTGGGATGGACCGTCGTGATGACACGGTCCTATCCAAGACTTCCCTACAATCACCGGGCCAGAGTGTCCATCTCCTGCCAGGAAAACATTGACAGGGGCGCGTAACTGTGGAAGTCTATAAGCAGTACATGGTTGACGTTGGGCAGACCAGCACAGTGTCGTGCTCGTGTTTCTCGTTGGCAGTCGTACATTGAGATTCAACGCCTTTTGTTGAGGCGTCAAGCTCGTGACGACGCCGTTCTTGTCACCTAGATCAATGGTGACCTCTTCGATTTTGCAGGCCTCGTGTGGCGGTGACATGTGGATCACGGATGATGATACACGATGATAACGTCCAGAATCTCCTCGGCGGATCAAAATGCCGCATCTGTTGGCAGAAAATTGGGTGCCCATTGTCCATGGGCTCATTCCAAGGTCGAGAAAGGTGACATCATCGAGCTCAAAACACCTGCCTTTTATAAAGGCGTCCTCGCGGGTTAACCTTGCAGATGCGTCCATCGTGAAAGGGGAACGCCCAAATTCTGTTTGCCCAAACCACTTGAATTCTTCGACCGAAATGGCGAACAGGCCTCGTGGTAGCTTGTCGTCAACGCTGGTCCAGGCAAACAAGGACAAATCGCTGGTCGTCCTCAATATCTCCTGCTGAAGACGCCGGAAAGCTGACGCTTTACCCTCGCCATACACGATGGGGATGGAGACGCCAAAGACGCCAAAAAGAGCGTAGGATGAATCCTCGGCGTAGAAATCTTTCTTCCCTACCGCCCACGACATCTTCTTTGCGATGGAAAGACATTGCAGGAGACGCGGGTTGCCCAGAACACTTGTTTCAATGCCTGTGATCCGCAATAGCCTGCTCAAGAATTCGGGCGAAGAGGATTCTCCTTGAAGGTGCCACTTTGAGTCGTAAAAGTAGATTTTCCTGGCGAATAGCATCTCTTGGAGGGTCCAGGACCGAGACCAGAACAGGGATCGTTTCCACCTCTCCTCGGTCTGTTTCCACGCCTCTTCGGCATGTTTCAACGTCTTTCCGCCAAATGAGGGCGGCTCGCAAAGTAGGTCGAACAGGTAGACCAAGCAGAGAGATGCTGATTGAACGTATTTGTGGAGGTGATTGATGGTCGTAGCGACCTCGACGGGTGATTCCTTGGCGATGCATAGCGAGTCGATCCAAATATGGCTCACTCCATTCTGTTCTGTAAGAAGACAGGCTTTGTTGATGATTGTTTCGCGGCTTAGATCTCGCACGTCGGCCGAGTCATACGCATCCCATTCATCGTGGCCAGGAGTCGAGTACACATGAGAAAAGATGGCGTACTTCTTTGGTGGGGGGAAATCGAAAGTCTCCAGTATTCGGGTGCGGACATCCAAGAGCTTCATTTTCTTAGATGGCGATGATGGTGATGAGGCGGGATCTGAATGCGCGTGGAGGAGCTAGATAGGAGTGTGAGAGACGAGAGAGAGAGACATTGGGGCCCATTATATGTGAAGAATAGAATGCGCAGTAGTGAGACAGTGGATGCAGCCTTGAGTAGCTTTGTGCACACCTGTGCACTGGACTAACGTAGCCTGACATTGCAAGACAGCCATGGCGACGCTGCGCGCTCAGAGTGACGAGGTGACTCTTAGCCTGCATGGTGGATTTGAACAACTTCGAACGGGGCTTCTTTGAAATGCAGGAGTGCCTCGTTTGAAGTTGAAGCAGAGTTTGCGCTGAGGCCTGTTCAAAATATCATGAACTTAACCCAGATGCCAAGCTTTATGTGCGTTGCCTTGTAAATTACTACAGGGATTCTTGTGCCGAGCATCATTGACGCCGACTCTGTTCGACTCATAAACAGGACCACAAGCCAGAAGCCACTTCACTGGGCAATTATGTTGGCTTTGGCTCTTTGGAACATGTTAGACGTTTTGCCGCGGTGAAATTTTCATCCAGCGACGTGTCGGTCCTTGGGCGAGGACCTGAATGCGAGATATTCATGAATTTCAGCCCCAGTGAAGTCTTTGATAGCTGTTTCTTGAAGCGTTGATCTGTCACGAAGAACAAGACTTGAACAGGATTTTGCGCAGAAAACGGCACATTCTTTGGCAGTTCTGGTCATTCAAATACGATGTTCATACTTGGTTGACCGAAACATGACCTGCCATCGGACGATCTTTGTGGTTTGCTGAACAGACTGAAAGAATTGACCAAGCTGGCTGTTCCGATATTGTAAAAAGGTCGGGCAATCCAAGAGGAATGGCGCAAAAAGACCCTTTCCAACTCAAAACATGCTATTTGAACAGTATTGGTGCCACGCGCGCGCAGATGCGTCCGTAACGCACAACGGTGCGGATGACGAGGATGCCTGCACACACCGAAGGCATCATGTGGGTGCTGTCCGGGAATAGCCGCCGCGGTTGGTTCCACATTGACAATCCTCAGCCTTGTCTGCCTGCGCCAAGTAATCTTGAACGCTCCCCCTCGTACAAGTCGCGCTGCGTAAGCTGACTTCAGTTGACGCCTGATCAAACATGACGGCGAGGCTGAAGGCCGAGGACTGGCATGTTGGCTGAAGAGCGGAAACAAAGGAATTGCACTATATTGAATGAACCCTGTTCCCTAATGAGGGTTCAATACCCGGAGAACCGCGCATCCTACCAGCCAGGATTGAAACGCCTCAAATTGCATAGCGCCTAGTTATGTTTGAATAAGGCTTGAGCTGGTTCAAAGAGTACATGTATACTAAAATAAACATTCAACAATGATTTTTTTTTGAAACAGATGGCTTCAGGCACAGCCAAACTGTCCGAGTGCTTCGCGTGCTTGTCTACCTATTGAATAAGACACGTGACACACCGCTATGTTGTCGCTGAAGACTTACACCGCTGAATTGAGGAACCACGAGCAAGGAAGGACGTGACTTGAAATATGATATGACAGAAGATAAAGCACTCAACCCAGATAGTCGAACACATGGCAGGCGGCTCACTCTTCTTGTGATGGTCGAAAGTACTCGCTGGGCTATGAATGCCTGATAAGTTTGAAAATTAGGCCCTCCTTTCTGGTGACGTATATTGGACAGAGTATACCCTATCAATTCATGCAAAGATGTCTGGCTAGGTCAGGCACCAACGAAGAAGTGGGCGGCCTGTGGCGGAACACCAGCAACTGTTCATGAGTCACAGGTGAAGTGACATGGCAAAAGTGCCATCATGTGCCTGAACAGGCCACAGCCATCCATACACCTGCGGTAGCAAACATCATATTCATGACCCCCTGCTATGGCCCTTTGCGACAAAATACGGCAGTCTCATGAGATTTGGCATTGCGCTCATATCCAAATGCCAAGAACACGTGTAGTCATGAGATAGTAGACCGATATTGATGTAACAATGGCTTTCTCGTAAGAGGAGGAACTCATAAGAGATCAAGATGGATTTCAGATGAGCTTCTACACTTTCATGAGCATGCCCTGAGAAACTGGTATCAAGTGGGTGGGAAGGCAGACTGAGGCAGGAATTTACATTGAGCAATGCTGAGCTCTGTTGTGCCGCTGTGCGCTGCCTTGTCTCCTAGATGAGCATGGGAGATCCTTCCGCTGCGCGATGGAGAGCCAAGGCTGAGTGAGGCAGACAGTATTCCAGCATCGTGTTCAGTACCGTGGTCATCCATAGGCACATCTTCTCAGAATATCGCCAGGCCAATTCAGTTGTAGCACTGTCTTGCTTCACAGGAGGAACATGTGTCAATGGTCCAGTGCCTGCTAGGCCAATGTCGGTTGGCCGGCTGAAACTCAAGAGGACGAAGTCATTGCTGCCCGTTACCGCTTGTATCTCATTGTGTCTTCGAATTTGAAGACCAACAGGATGAGCGAAGATGCGTGCGATGATTCTAAGTATACCCGAGGTGCATTATCTCGCCATGCTACCATCTTGGGGAAGCCGGGGTCGAGTGATGACGAGCACCGTGGTTCGACGGGGAAGTCGAGGCTGCAGGCATCGCCGGGAAGACGACTCTGACGCCGATACGTGTTACTTTGACGCTGGTGGTAGGGGATATCAAGGACATATTGACGGCGATAATGCCTCTGTGCTTGTTGCTACCTAGGTTGGATTGCTCCGATGAACAATCGAATTTTGGTGACCTCGCTGTGATGTTGTCGGGACTCTCTGGACAGTGCGACGCTAAGGAGGGGCATTTGAAGGATGTGCCTAGTCACTTAGGTTCAGTCGCATGTTTGAGTCGAATGAGACGTGCAGTTTCTTGTCTTACTGGCGGCCCATCCCACCTCTTCTCACCTGTCACTCCCCAAGGTTCTTACTTGAATGAGACTCATACACGACATCATCATTTTGCTGATTTCCTCACTCAAAGCCCTCACGGGTGATGATTGAAAACATCTCTAATGTCATGAACTGAGCTAGCTGCGGGTCTCCGAGACATCCCCGAGGTCGGAGGGGACCCTGGAGACGGAACTGTGCGCCCCTCGCCTGTTTTTAGTGTTTGACTCATCGCTTTTCAGGAGCGAGAAAACTAGAGGCGACTAATGAGATTTTCATAGAGCACGGTGAAAGAGTCAACATCCCTTCAGCTCGACCAAACGCCCCTTTTCAACCCAATCAACCGAACCCCCAAACCAGCATTCAACATGGCTCCCGCCTCTCACGACCATATCCTGACGCTCTCGTGCCCGGACAAGTCCGGCATCGTCCACGCCGTGACGGGGGTGTTTGCGGCCGAGAAGCTCAACATCCTGGACCTCCAGCAGTTCTCCGACCCCGTCTCGGAAAAGTTTTTCATGCGCGTGCACTTTGGGCCGACCGAGACCGAGTCGACGGAGCACCTCAAGGGCCCGTTCGACGCCCTCGCCGCCGATCTCCAGCTGGACTGGTACCGCATCCGGCCCGTCGCCCGGAAGCTGCGCACCCTGATCATGGTCTCCAAGATCGGACACTGCCTCAACGACCTCCTCTTCCGCGCAAAGTCGGGCCAGCTGCCCATTGACATCCCCCTCATCGTCTCCAACCACAACGAGTACCAGGGGCTGGCCGGCAACTACAACATCGACTTCCACCACCTGCCCGTCAACAAGGACACCAAGGCCGAGCAGGAGGAGGCCATCCTGCGCCTGGTCAAGGAGAACGACATTGAGCTCATCGTCCTGGCCCGCTACATGCAGGTTCTCTCCCCCAAGCTGTGCGCAGCCATGTCTGGCAAGATTATCAACATCCACCACTCCTTCTTGCCGTCTTTCAAGGGCGCCAAGCCCTACCACCAGGCCTACGAGCGCGGCGTCAAGATCATTGGCGCGACGGCTCACTTTGTCACGGCTGACCTGGACGAGGGCCCGATTATTGAGCAGCGCATCGCCAGAGTTGACCACTGCATGAGCCCCAAGGATCTGGTCGAGGAGGGATCCAACATTGAGAGCCAGGTTCTGGCTGCCGCGGTCAAGTGGACTGCCGAGGGACGTGTGTTCCTCAACAAGACGAAGACGGTTGTTTTCAACTAGACAAAGGGTACGGGGCTTTCTAAAAGGGATTGATAAATAAAAGTTGGTCTGTTTTCCTGCACTCTGCGATGTCCATCTACTTTACACTGATATGGGCCTCTTATCTCCGCCTCCCTTCTCATGAGAAACCATGTCGGCACCCGGTAGTTCAAAAACCATGCGAATTGGGCCGGGGCTGCCGTTCATCAGCGAGGTGAAGGGCTTCGGCAGCTCCTGAGGCTCTTGCCCGCCCAACGCGGACTTCGGGCCACGATGCGCCAGTCCTGACATTGGCATTCCCTCTCCGTCTATTTCCGCCTTGCCTCCGGTGAAGACATATACATCGTGGACGCCGCGACCGCGATCGCCACCTACGTCGTCGTCATCCCTCTTCCTCCGAGCCCGCCAGCAAAAGAACCACAGCGCGGCCACCGTCGCAACCAGACTACATCCCGCCCCGACCGCAATACCAGCGATTGCACCCGTTCCTAATCTGCCGGTGGAAGTGGAATTGAAGCCGATGGCGTCGAGGGGTATGCCCGATGGCCTTTCAGTCTCTAACTGGACTTCCGTCCAAGATGCCCTCCAGGTATCGGCAAAAGTATCCGCAGATCTCGACCGTGAGTCCCAGACGTCGTCCTTGACAATGATTCGTTGTGCCATTCCTGGCCCTGGCGCTTGTGCCATGTAAAACCATCTCCGGTAGTAGTTGAATCCGGTAAAGGTACCTTGCAGAAAAGCTCGACCCAATTGGTACCGGCCCTGCGACAACGAAGCGTCAAGGTCTGCTGCGGTCCACGGCTTGCAGGGCCAGTACGAATCCAGTTCCCAGTTCACGGCGCTCTCTCTCGAGGGTATGCGGTCTATGGTGAGATTCAGTAACTTGAAGGGGATCTTGATGGTGAGGTTCCTTGACACTTCGTCGGAAAAGACAAAGGCCATGTAGGCCGGAGAATTGACAAAGCGGGCGGTTCCGATCGGATCTCCTTGGAAATCCCACACGTACAAGCCGATTTCCGACACCCGGCGGACGGGGAGATGGGACGCCGCAGCCTCGCATACTTCGGGTGGGAGGTACAAGTAAGAGACCGCCGCGTTCGGGAGGACCATAGCAGAACCAGAAGCGCCGCCAAACTGCTTAACCACACTCCGGGCGGTATCGGGAAGATTGACATTTTGCCATACGCTTCCGACAGTCGTGTTGTACGGTGACTCTTCAGTTTCAAAGTCGAGAAGGACGTCAACAAGGAAGACTCGGGGGAGCTCGGTATCTATAAAGAACGCCGCTGCTTGTCCCAAAATGCGGTTCTCTTCATAGCCTCCCAACGTCAACGAGCCTGGCTGACCCAACGCAACGCTACCCATGTGCATAAACCACTATTCATTGTCAATCCACTGTTCTGACCATAGTTGGGAGGTGACGCTGGGGATGTCGCCAGAGTCGTAGTGATCTTTGCTTACATCTTCGCCCAAGCCAAGAACTCTGACGACTGCGGTTCTAATCGATCCGTTAAAGTACGCCGCCGGGTACAGGTTGGGAACCCAGATTTCGATGGTTATGCCAGCCCAGAGACCACCGGTTCCGGCGCCTGAGCGTGAGAGCAGGGTCACGCGGTGGTGATATACCTGGCTGCGCGTCCGTTCCTCAAGTCCGATAGGCTAGGGTCCCATTAGTTCCGCTGCGCTGGAGTTTGCCACGAGAGTGCTTTCTGCGGCTGTATTGCCGTCGTAGGCCCCGCCATATGCTATGGACATCAACATACTCTTGGTCCCACCTGTCGGCCAGACGATGTGGGCAATGTTATTGTCATCATTAGTTCCTGTCTTTTCAGATAGTCCTACCGCTTGCCACGGTCCATCGGGTCCAAAACCTGGATTGGCCACCCAATTGGGCCAATCAGTGTCAGTCGTCCAGAAGAGGCGCCGCGTTTGGCTCCTCACGCGTGTTATCCATAATAAAATGACCGCCAGATAGTTTCCCACGCGCATATCTCGATAGAAGAATCTAGGAGGGACGTTGAACAAAGAGGTCGATGACCGGAGAACAATGGTTAGCAAAAGAGAACTGGGGGACGGTTGTTGACAGCACAAAGTGGGAGGGGCGCACAAATATGGCCAAATAAGAATTCCTTCCCAGCTAAGAAGACCTCAACTCTCTACAAAGATAGCCGTACTTCTTAAAATAAAACAGAGGCGTCTAGGATTCGGAGGTAAGGTTGCCAGGATGAAGTTGGGTTACATGTGCGTGTTTAAGCACGCAAAGATATTGGTTGGGCGAGACAGACTTGGCCGGCCTGTCGCCGCGGCTGGGCTAGCCCATTGTGTTACCAGCATAACGGGTAGCTTGAGTCTTCCGTGAAACACAAAGTCATGATCAAGTATACAGGCTCAAGTTGAAAAACAAAGCTGATAGTAAGGCGGTCGGCATCTTGGCAGACTGCGGCGTAAAGCTGCATGCAGGTTGGGCCAGGCTCTTACACGGAGAAGCATGAACGGAATTCGCCTGAGTTTGACATTTCTCGTCATACCATCATAGCAGTAAGGTGCACGTCTGTATCTGTACCCACATAGCTTTATCCGGTGCGTTGATCCAGCAACTCCGAGATTGCATAGCTGTGTTTTTGGGGTTTTCTGCATCCTGACCATCTCTTCGAAACACACAGGAGATGAAGAGTGTGCTGCGACTCCCCGCCTCAAGGAATCTTGCAGTATTTGAGAACCACAATGATGTATGGACTACGAGGCTGGTGGCCGCACGAATACAAAGATATCAAGGTCGCCGAGGAAATAGATAACTGTATGCAACTACCCACGCTGTATGAGGAATTACCAAGAGAGTATTAGCGATAGATTGAAAGGCCCGTTTGCTCTAAGAATAGAACGAGCTGCGCCGAAATAATTGGCCACGTATGAACCCCGGCCACGACATCCAACCTCACCTAAGCGCTGGCCTCGCATAAATTTGCAACCTTTCGTGGGCGGGCATCTCCTACTTCTGGTTCTCAAGTCTTGAGTACCTCAGTACAGGTTGCTGCTGCCATATTTGAGAGGCGCATGTTGAACTGTCTGTAGAAATAACGTCTTTGGTGCTTCTACCGTTTTCGCCAGCTACGTCTCTCAGAGATATCTTAGATATTCAACGAGAAAATCTTGTGTGAAAATTATAGAGGGGTGAAAATGTGCATTAAACTTGAATTTCTAAATCTTTTCATGAAAGATGAACGGGGAGAGAGGTCAACGTGAAGCATGTTACTCCAAAGCAGGAAAATACTTAGAACGCAAAGCCGGTAGAAAGTAGCCTGGATAAGGTACGAGCAGCAAGTGTCTTCAGTAACAGTCATCGCGTGGTAATCAAGTGACTATTTGTACGACGCGGAGTTGCGTTGAAGGAGGTGATACGCCGCCGCAGTACATTCAACCCTGGTTGCCGCAGACAATTTCAGCGGATGGATCCAGCAGCGAAAAGTCGGGCTTGCACCTTCAAGACACGACCAGTCATTCTCAGCAACTTGATCAGACGAAACTCTAGCGACTGGCAGTTTTGGAGACAGATTGGGTTGCATTATCTCTGCATGTATGCGATTAGATTAGGCAGACACCCAAATCATCCTGAACTAAGAAGTGTAGTTCCCTCCGCCCTTTCTAGAATCCCATCCTTCACGTGCAATCCCTTACGCAACCAGACCAGCGACGAAGGCGGCCGCAGCCGGAGCATCCTGCTCGTAGTTTCTGTGGTCGGCGGTAATGATGATACCGCCATCGCAGATGTTGTCGCCGTCGTGGCAGATAACCTTGACCTTGGAGGCAGGGATGCTGCCAACGGGCTGGCCATCGAACGGATCGCCAAATATGAGAACTACAGACTGTCAGCAAGCAAGTCTCAGGCATTCCCAGATACCAAATATTTGTAGACGTACCGGCCGAGATAAGGGCTGTCTGGGCCGCGGTGAGCTTGGAGGCAGCGTTGTGAACGAGCTGGCCACCCTGGCTGTAGCCGGAGAGAACAATTTTGGTGCTGGGGCACTGGCTAATAGCCTGGAAAGAATTTATTAGTTTAAACGAAGCACTGGGTATGGAAGATTCTACTCACGCGAGCAACCAAGTTGGCCATGGTGGTGCTGCCAGCTGGGTCGCCACCAAGGAGGAAGCCGAGGATGTTCGCGGCGTAGTCGACACCCTGGACGGCCAGGTTGGAGGTGCCAACAAGACCGGCAAGGGCGTTGAAGAAGACGGGCCCCTCGGAGCCTGCCTCACCGACGTTGCCGGACTGCGTGGTGCCACGGGCCCAAATCAAGGTGACCTTGCGGCAGGCCGTGCCATCGGTGAGCTGGTTGAAGGTGTCACCGTTATACTGGCGCTTGGAGATGGCAGGGTTGAGAGCGGCGGTCTCCTCGGGCTTGACGGAGTAGGCGGCGTTGTAGTAGGCCTCGAGCTCGGCGATGGGGAAAGACCCGATCTCGCTGCGAGGGACGGGGACGCTCTCAAGAGGGGCAGCGAGGGCTGTGGAGGCCGCGAGGAGGAGCAGGCTGGCCTTCATTGCGACGGTTCGGGGCGACGACAATTGCTTGACGTCTGGTTGCTTTTTGAGAAGCCGGAGATAGGACTTGTCGGAGGGGTTGGGAGTCTGGGAGCTCTGACGATCTCTCGTGAAGCTGGATGCCGGGGATCAAGAGCTACCTTATATGCTCTCAGCTCCATCTCCCGCGACTATGCAGAGCTTTGCATCACTTCATGATCGAGGTGTGCGCGCGTCCCGCGCCGGAAGAGTTGCTAGGCCAAGCCTTGGCCGTCCTTGTGTTTGCTTCGATTCCTCCTCCACTTGGCTATGCGTCGCAGCCCACCAACCGTTCAGCAGTTCGACTCAAAAGCTTGGCCCGGGCCCCATGTCTGCCAGTGCATGGCTTCCTGAATCCTGACGCCTGTCTTCCGGTCCCATTGACCAGTCAGAGGTGTGCGAGACCAGGAACGTCGGTCGTCGAAGAGGAAGCTGGGACGGCTGAAGCAAGTTTGCCCAATTATCCTGCAGGTCGACTAGCCCACTACAGCACCTCGGCCCGCACCGGTCTCCGTTTGTGCAGCTGCTATTGAGTTGTCTCAAAAGCTCTTGGGTGTCTTGGAGGAATCGTCGAGGAGGCAGCGGCGCTCACGGCCTGCGCGGACGACAGCCGTTGGTGAGCCCTGGAGTTGGAAGTGATCATCGCGACTTTGCTAGTGACCCCATGGCGCCATGATGCAATCTGATAGGCCCGGCAGTTCGCAGTAAATCTCGGAACCAGGGGGCGCATACCAAGCCACCAACCTGTCGTTGAGTCCCGTGGCAGCTGGGGAGTTGCGCTGACCGGCTTCTGGACGGGGCGAATGTGACATCGCCTCGGAGTTGTTGGCCGGTTCAAGGTAAGCATCTCGGCGCCAAACCCTGAATCGTAACGCAGTTCTGCCGCTCATCGCGGGGTAATCGGGGCGTTTGTGACAGGAGGCTGGGGATTGGATATCATGGAGAACAAGTGGGTTGCGAGCAGAATATTGACCTTCCACTTTGATGGTGGAGTCCTGCTCCCAACAGCTTGATGGTGGGTGCTATGAGTAATGATGTACAATTGTCGGGCGGTAAAGCAGCTTGGCAATAGCAATTAATTGCTTACCTGGCGGAGTTGTTGGCTTATTTGGGAGTTAACTGGGGGTTTACCATCGGGACCCGCCAAAAGCTTCACATTGATTACATACGACAGGACAAACGAAGAGTAATACGCGGCTACGCTTGTGATAATTACTACCACAGTAACATAAAAGTGGTTTCACTAGGCTCACTTGACAACCTCTGTAGTCTTTGCAGGTTGCAAGCTGGCTTACGGTGGGTCTTTAATAACCTTGGAACCAGAAGAGAAGGCTGGGTCTTTTGGTGAAGATTTCACTAATCCAAGAAGCAACCAGAGCAACAACTTGGGCAACTATTGTATTCTGATAGTGCACATCTTCGAATGATAAAAAGATTTGGTGGAATTCAGCGCCCGAGATGTGTCATCAAACCCGGTCTCATGTGGTCCCATGATGCCAACCGTGCTTACAGCTTGAGCTTTGGGCCCCTCATTCGCTCGCACTCTTGATGTCGAGTGTAATCGAGGGAGTTGCACTTGAGTTGCTAGGCATGACGAAAGTAATGTTCCAGAACTCGAAGCCACTGTTTTATGTCAGAACCACTGCAGGACTCTCGAGAACTCCTTAAACTCACTGGATAATTGAACAGGTACCGCCAACAAGACCACAGAACCCAATTTCTGGTTGTGGGTTGACTGTGCCGCTGACGTTGACTTGGATTCCTTCAACGTCGTCGAACCCGGAGATGTCTCTCTTTCCACCGAGGGGATTGGAGCTCACAAGGAAAGTGAAAATGCTGGTGGAGTTGCCACGAGGGTAGGATAGGCTGAGATGTCCAGGACTGACGTCCACATCTAAAGCCTCTTCAGTGCCATGGAGGACGGCATATCCGACGCTTCCGTCGTTCCTAGCCCACTGCACGACAGCCGTGGACCATTGGGAAGGATCCTCGCGAGGCCCACCGAGGGTATCCTCGTCATAAGACTCGGCTCCGATGGTGAGATTAGCAGACAGCCAGGTCGTGATATTCCGAGGAACGGAATCGTGTGGGGGCGAAAATGCGGCTGTCTCGTAGATGTGTTCACCAGGAAAGGCAGTGAGCTTCTCCACAACATCTGATGGTACGAGCGCATCGTGGAAGGGTGCTAACACGGAAATGAGTGGCGCGTATTCAAAGTCGTCAGCGTGCGTCATGCTCCATGTCTGTGAGATTCCGGGCGCCTTGTCTTTGCCGACGAGAGACCAGATGTAGATATTGATGATGGCGACGTATTGGTTCATGTCGAAACCATAAGTCCTGTCCCATGGCCCGGCGACGTTGCGGAGGTTGGCGTTGTACATGGAACCGATTGACTCCCAAATGGCTTTGATCATGCGAGCACCGTTCTGGCCCATCACGGAGTCAGAAGGCATGTACTTTGCCCACAGGGTAAGTGAGTAGATGCTGACGCCGGCATATGTTGGGCTGTTGAACTCGGAGAGGGTGTTGTTTCGGTCGAACAAGTCCAAGATTTCTTTGGCGTACAACTCGCCGGCAGCTGTCATGTTGGACTCATTGAGGGTGCGACCCGTCCATCCGGTAGCAATGGCGCGCATGATGGCTGGGTTGCTGTAAGAAGGGTAGAGATTGTCGTCGTCAACTCCACCAACACGGTAGCTGTCTCCAATGGTGTTGTTGTACATGCTCTCGAGAATCAAGTCTTGGACATCGCTAGATAGAAGATGTCTAAACTCTTCGTAAATAACGATAAGAGTTGTCCCTATGAACCCACGCCAATTGGGATCCCAAGAGTTGTAGATCTTTGAGGAGAAAAGTCAGCACAGTTCCAGAAGTTTGAAAGAAGGGCGATCAAGAGAGCCACTTACGTTCTTAGGATATGCCGCTGTGCCTACAGTTGGCTCCTCTGGATAAACGGTGTAGTCTCCGTACCTGAACAGCCGATTAGTGTAAGTGAAATCTACATGTACTCTTGAGACTCAGGCTATCACCAAACACTCACCATTGTTCCTCGGGAATCTTCTTCTGATCCCTGATTACGTTCTTGATGATCTTGGTGGCCTGCTCAACATCGTCGCCAACGTTGCGTTGCAGAAGACCAGAAGCATACCAGACCGAAGACCGTGTCTCGTGCTTGCCTGCCGCAAGGGGATAGTAAAAGAAATACAGATAACCGGCTGCGGGGTCATAAATCTTGTCAAGAAAGTCCATGGACTCGGTAAACAAGGATTTGGTGAAGCTTGATAACTCGACTGCAGCGGCCTGCTGCTGAAGGCCCAAGGCACTGAGCATGCCAACGGCAACGAGACTCCTCGCTGAAAATCGCATCTTGAATAACTTTGCAAAGTCTTCTTCAGCTGGGACGAGAACTGCACACTTCTACCAAAGGACTACAAGTGACCGCCGCTACTCATCTTCGTGACTTATAAGCCCCCCGACTCCGGGAATGACCGGCGCGACAGTATCTGCATGTCCGGCTTCGGCGTGCGCGTCGTTCTGATGAGCCAGCATTTCGGATCTCCGTCTTTACAACAATTGTCACTCCAGAGAGGGGATCTTGTGGGGCCCCGGAGATGGCGGGGGATCGCCCCTGGCTGGTGATGTACCGATTTCGACGTTTCGACCGGACCTTGTGCTGGGTTGTACTGCTATTCGTAATTACATGCCGCTAAACCCAAACAAATAGCGATAGCGATAATGGCTTTTCTCGGCTTAGCTTGAAATCCCACCATCGGCAGATAACGCTAGGGCACCCGCCTGTAAAGACCGGTCGACATGCCGGACGGTTCCGGGCCGGTTGGCCGATGGGTGGGAAACCCGGAGTGGTCTTTTCAACATGGATCACTGCCGGCATTTGACAAGCCGGTAGTTGAATGCCATATCGATACCTTTTAGACTTTAGCAGAAGACCCGAGAAAAATAATTAAACGAATTGATAACACTAATCTCGTCATGGAAGAGATAGTTGGTTATCTCTTCCCGCCGCTGTCCAACCGGCCAGTTTCCGGACACTACAAGTTGACGATGTGTTTCTGACGGAACAGTGATTTTTCAGTAGAATCATTTCGGCGGTCCACATATGAAAGGGGTTTGATCTTGAACTTCTCATGCGTCTATCTTCCTCTTGTCCAAGTATTGAGGACAAGAATAGTCTGAAGGAAATGTGGGATGCAAGTGGATGTAGCATGGCGCTGAAGGGTTTCATTTTATCAACTAACCATTTTCACTCAGAACTCGCCTCACGATGAGCTGGTCATTTTCAATTGGAAATCATGCACGAACGTAGACTCTGGAGGGTTGAATTAAGGATTGAACGTCATCTCGCTTGATCGTTTGACCGGGCATGCTCTGAATACGGTTGGTGGTGGTACGACTGCAGACATCACGCAACTCCCCACTCTTACGGGAGCGAGAAATACGGAATTCCTAGACCGTTCGGACAACGGCTTCTTCAATCATCCAACCAACAACATACACATCTCATAATGGACATAGAGGCCGAATTTGATCAATTTGTAATCGACGATTTCGGGCCGTCGGTACGGGTACAGGTGCCGAGCACCGCCGAGGGACTCGCCCGCTTCAACCAGGCCTTTCTAGACCCGCCGCAAAGAGCCTACGTTCAGCATATTGACTTCCATATTGTCTTGCCAACGATTGGTGAGAAACGAATCAAAAAGATTCAGAGCAGAAAAGAAGCATTGGAAAATGATGCTGTATTCACCAGAGCTGTTGCGACCTTTCTCGGTCGGCTGGCTAAATGGGAACGTCGCCGGTACGGCCCTGGTATTAACCTGAAGATAGCGGTGGAGTCACCAACAGACAGGCTTGTGGAAGAGATGGAGGAAGACGGCGAACTGAAGAACACTCACAACCACCGAACTGCGCCTATATGGCAAGTACGAGACCATTTCCGCTACCTGCGTTTCGATCATAGCCTCTTACCACCATCCGATTTGGGGCTGGCAAAGCTACCGCAGGTGCCGTGTGTGTTCGAGTTCGAGTTCGATGGCGGACCTGGCGGACGTAACTTTCACCCTGATGCAATTGCAGCTATATCAAGCGCACTTGTCTCGGCGAGAAAGATGGAGTGGACCTTTAGGCTACCGACACGTCGATTGATAGATGCTCGCAGGGAGATCAGATCTGCCCTCGGCAACGCACTACTCAACACATCGTTCTCAAGCTTGGTTGAATTCAGGATCAATCTCGACGATAAAGATCCAATGGACGAGGCTTTCCAACTTGAAACATTGATGGGCGACGATGAAGAAGCGGATACTTTGAGCCTAGGCGTTCGCCGTTTGTGTCAAGTTCCAAGTCTTCGGCGACTGCACTTGGAGAAACTTTGGATCTTATCACCGGCAGCCTTCGGTTCTCAACCCACTCTACCAGAAATTCATTGTCCCTCATTGGAGTATCTCTACGTCGATTGTTCAGCAACAACACCTGATGGCCACTACCTCCTTACCGGCGACCCAAGCAAAGCCCTGGCAGATGATAGTGGGTACGGCCTTGAACACGACGAGGAGATTGCTGCTTTCGACTCAGATGACTCCGACACTTCAGATTTCCAACCCGACTTTGAATGGTCCAAAAGCTCGGGAGAATTTCCGGGAAGATGGTTTAGGTATACGCCCGAGCCGGATGCGTTTAGTCCCTTGGCAACATCCTTTGTCAGCGCTGTTGATAAGATGCCATCTTTGCGTCGGATGGATATTCACTTTGGTGGCACGACAACGACAACGAGGGCGCCTCTGGACATGCTGTACTTTGCTCCTGGTGAACCAAATCGAGGTGCAAGTCAGATCAATGGACGCAAAGCATTTGATGAGGAAAACGCAAGCAGCCCTAGGTGGTTCTTCCAGGGCGGTCGCAAGTTTGACAAGGAGTGGCATCCTTCGCAGGAACTGGAACGGGCGTGCAGAGGGAAGTCCGGTCTGGGCCGCGTTCATTTTGCTACCAATTGATCACAGTAGATTTTCAACGTGGCAATTGCTGAGAGGCCGTGTCTGTCACATCTATCTTCATCTACATGTCCCTCACGGTACTCCATTGACCCAAGTAGTTGATGACATGGTCTTCCTCCCACAAGAAGAGAAATTGGAAATCTTTTGTGATACTCCCAGCTGTTGGTCAGCCACTTGTGGCTGTATACTGTGCGTGGCAACCCCCTTCCACCTCGGATGTAGTGCGACTGGAGATTAGTCGCGCGCCTGCGTCGTCCTTTGGCATGATGAGCCGTGGATCTCGCTCAAAAGTTCACCTTGTGACAAGTGAGTTTGAGTGTCGAGACAAAGGGGGAATTTGTTTTTGGTACACTGGAGACCTGTTCCGATTTGGAGAGAACTGACATAGCAGAGCAAGCAATCGCCCAACTTTGTGGCACAGCGGTACGCGACCACGCCCCGCCACATGGATGCATACAGACGGCCGTCCGCGGAGTAAATTTCCAGTGATGGTTTATGCTAGATAGTTTTTGGAAGAAGAGGGTTTATGATTCGAAAGCTCTTGGCTCGCCATGTAACCTAAGGGAAGGGTTGGTGCGCATTTGCATCTGAGACAGAGCTTGTCTACCCATTCAACATCAAAAGTGTTTGGCTGACGAAGAGCTACTTGGAGAAAAAGATTACCCACACTTTTTCAACGCCGATGACCATGAATTAAGCTTCAGATGCCGCCAACGATGCATCTTCTAGCCCACTCAATAAAATACTTCATGATCAGTCTGCAGTAGATGAGAACGGAGACCTTGTTGCGGACAGGGTACTAAAGATTTCTCTATGATGTTTTGGTAGTCTGATTGAATGTTTAAAACCAGCAGATAAGTTATGACAGACGAAACCTCAGTTTCCAGCAACGTGAGTGTTGGCTTCATTTCATTTGGTCATACCACCTACTCACCACTCACTTCGCCAGCACCAGAAATGTTTCATCGCGGATACTGTAGCAGACTAACAAGGTATCATCTACTATGAGTATGGCAAGCTCAGCCTGTATTAATCCTTGACTACCGCCTTGAGAACGGCCGGACATATCACAAATACAAAAATGGAAGTACTTCACATCATTTGACCTTACCTGCTACGTAGTTTGGCACTTGATGAGCACAGAAAATTATATTTCCGAGGACGAAACGGAGAAAAGTTTGACTTGGTGAGACTCAGGGTTTCAAGGGATTCAATGAACCTGCCAAAGATAGTGAGCTAAAAGAATGATATTTGCAATACAATAGGTTCATTCTGATGTTTCTGAGCGAGATCCAGTCCGCCCCGCCGAATGAACAAGGTGCCAATTCTAGAAGAAAACTGGATTTCGGCAATCGAGTTTGTTGACGAGCATCCCGAAGCGGAGGTGAGTGATCGGTGACGGGCAAATAGCCTTTGCTGTTCCTGCATGTGGACTCACAGACATGATCCATACTGGGTTTCTGGGATTGATCTGTGCTTCCCGTGGCCGAGCTAATATATCATTAGGCTTTTTTTTGTAAAGTCTTTCCCGAGAATTCCGACTGATACTCGCTCAGCACGGGACCAAATGTCATATTTGGGATTGACGACATAGAGGAGCCTTGGATGTATGCCGAGCCATTTGATTACATCGACAGCCAAATGATGGCGTGCTCACTTGGCGATTGGGAGATTTACCTTCGGAAATGGTATGAATTAGAATGACAACGCATTATATGTATCATTACTCGTCCTTTCTCGCAATCTGAATCGTGGCGGCTACCTGGAATGGAACGAGTCCGACATCATTCCTACATCCGACGACAGGACATTGGCGGAAGGTTCCTCAATGCTCCAGTCATCTGGGATGATCAAAGAAGCAGCCGAAATATTCGGCCGGACATTCCGGGAGGTCGTGGGCTTGGCAGATCTGATGATTGGCATCAGCTTCAAAGAATTATATATCAGACGTTTCAGATGGCCAGTCAACAAATGGCCCTGAGACACCTGACACAAGGAGTCAGGAATCTGGGTTGACCAGAACATCACTTCTCGTTGGGAAGTATCCTATCTGGCGTCGTTTACGAGGGTCTTGAACTGGACGCGAGAGAAAAAGTTCTCTTGCTACTGGTACAAGTCGGAAAAGAGTTAATTGACCAAGGCCGTCATGCATACTTCAATATGTAGGCAGAATTTTCAAATGCACAGGTAGGAGCACCTACCAACAGTGTTGAGGTGGTCGATTCGCGGCAGAAAGCCAACAGCAGAAGAAATAGACTTTGAAAATGACAACTGAGTGATGTGTGGGGTTTGGACTTTGTTCATCTCTCTATGCTGGCATCCGATCACCCTCACCCTCGGACGCATGACCGCGGCCTTGGGTACGAACCCGAACGTGATCAGCAACTAGACGAGTATTTCAGCAGATCTAGGTCGCAAGGGCCGATGCTTGGGTTCATGTTGCTACCTTAGTTGAGATTAAATTTCGCCCTGCTCCCATCATGCAGTTTTGTGACATGATTAGTTGTTTCAGACGAAGTTCTGATGAAGTTGGAAAATACTTAATTCTAAATTTGTTTTAAACTTTGAATGCTCACACAACGGATTTCCCATGCATTGGCTTGACTATTCTGATGGCTGCGCTTAGTCAGTAAAGTAATTATTCAAGGCTCAGACGCGGAAGACCATTTGGGTATCGTGTCCGCTCGTCGCGAAACGCTCACATCCTGTGACTCTTCGGGGTACCTGATAGGAACAGAACAATCTGTGGTGCCGCTCTGTTAAACTTGGATTAGGCATCTGGGGATTGAATGACCTCGCTTGAGACTGCCGTCTCAAAACCATGGCACTTGAATCCTTGTAGGATTTACACTTTTCATCCAGTGTCGCATGCGTGACGGCTTCTCAGTTCTTCCCGTCTAGGGTGCGACATGTACCCAAGTCAAACTTTATTTCGAGCCTCTCTTCTTCGAGAAATACTGGTAAAAGCCATTCGGACGGATGTATCCGCGGGCTTTCACCAGTCCCCAGGCTGTGTGGTTCGGGCTCCCTCGGATCCCCCGGTTCATGCTAGGCGCAATCATTCTACAGCTTCCTCTAGCTGGGCGCCCTCGCAGTTCGACGCCCGCCAATTACATATGATCCTCAGTTTCATCCTAAAACATTCTGCTCTGCCATCATCTGAAGTCAATTTCTCTTTGGTGTTCCCCAACGGACATTATAGTTGTAAATTATCCGCTCGCCGATCGCAGGGTACGTCTGGCAACTGCAGCTCTCCAGAATTTGGGTGCGAGTCGTAGTGCGGGCTGTATGACTCGCTGAATGATTCCGACGATGGCTGCAATGAAGCAAGGTATCCGAGTCTACACGATCAAGGTTAGGCTATCACTTAGAGTCGGAAGATTCCAGCCAGGTAAACTAGGTTTGACTGCGACATCTGCGTCTGAGATGCCGCTTCACCAGGGACTACCTCACACAGTTCAACCCAGAAAGTCTGAGAGACTATTGTTCTTCACTGGAAGAATCAAGTATAAAATCTTAGAACAGCCAACATCCATTGGCGATTGACTGCTCAGCTGTCACCTTCCTCAAATATTACTGTCTCTTCCAAACTATCCGACAGGATTCGGATATCTTACCACCTAATTCAATAAAGCAATCATTTTTATCAGAGCTCCCATATTTTCAACAGGCAAAATGCGTCTTACCTTTGCTCTACTCCTCTTCCTGATTGCACTCACTGTCGCTCTCCCAGTAGCCAATCCGGCTAACAACAAATCTTCTACGAGCAAGAACTCTGCCAGCAAGGCCTCTAATAACAACTCTTCCAACAACAAATCTTCTTCTTCCAACAAGTCTTCTTCTTCCAACAAGTCCTCTTCCTCCAACAAGTCCTCTTCCTCCAACAAGTCCTCTTCCAACAAGTCCTCTTCTTCCAACAAGTCTTCTTCTTCCGAGAAGAAGAAACTTGAGGACGGCATCAATGCTAATTTGAAAGCTGGCAATAAAGAGATTTCTGAAACCAAGAAAGCAGAGAAAGCTGCCAAGGATGGCAACACCAAGGGCCTCAAGGCGGATGAGAAGGGAATCTCGAATGCTTTGAAAGAGGCGATCAAAGACCGCGAAAGAAACCAAAAGCTGGCCAGCAAGGGCAAGCAGGATGCCACCTTGAATGCTGGACTTAATAAGGTTGAGAAAGCGCAAAAGGGTGCGAAGCAGACGGTGAATGGCTTGACCGGTAACCCTAAGAAGGACCAGTCGTCTCTGGGTAAATTGGAGACCACTTTCGAGAACGGCAAGAAGACCAACGAGCAGAACTTGAATGAGGTGAGTTTCTCTCGGTTTGATGTGCCAAGCGTATAAGGCTAATAAATAATATTAGGTCAAGAAGAACTTCCGCTAGTCTGAAGTCTATGCGAAGGTTGCGAAGTAGAAGACTACGTCCTGAATTGGCTGTGAATTTGGGATCATCCATTTGTATCACTTAGAAGCACATGGACGAGTCACGAAGAGATGATGCAAATCCCAAGAGTTGCGCTGACACCGAGCCTCCAAACACATGCTAGAAACCTTTTCGCTGATATTTCAAGCGGAGGTGTAACGATGTGTGGATTCAATTGCTTTGAGACAGACTCGGAAATACTTCCAAGTCACCAATTTGAAGTCTATGAGTACTAGTATCCACCTGTCTTATCAAGATGCGAACCTAGTCAGAATGTTCCTCTGAAATACTCCGCCACTTTTGGTGGCAGTTGACGATAGGCCTCCAGCTTCCCATCAACGATCAGATCTTTCAGGGTTGCCTTTTCGTAACCTTCAACCTCCCAAAGATCGTTCCCGACGATCTTGTTATGCTGGCCGGTGCCCCAGACCTTACGGGCTAGCCAAGCCAAGGTGAAAGGATTGCCTGATTCGAGCCCTTCTTCGACCTCGGTATTGACCCTCTCAGCGCTCAAAGAGGATACCCGAGGCGGGGTGCCGTGCCTTTTCTCCAAAGCGTCGGCAACTTCGCTCCCCGTAGCAGTCAATTCAGAAATTGAGATGTCGCGATTCTGGAGCTGAGAAATTGGCGTCGAAGCAAAGATGGAAGCGTACGCCGCAGCCACGTAATCCCTAGTACTGTGCGAGGTATGGTGTGAGCCTTTGAACCCAATCAAATGTCAATCTCAATGACAACGTACCATAGATAGACATTCTCCTGGGCACTGTTTCCCGAGTAAACAATCTTGTTGCCGGGCAAATCGACGCCCATACATCTAGTATTTGGATATTGAAGTGAGTCGAATGAAATCTTAACACGTGCCATCCATGGGGGCCTTACGTCGTGCTGAGTGTGAATTCGGCGAAGTTGCCCAGCAACACCACGGTAGTCGGAATGCCAGCGGCAATCAAGGCCTCCTCGACTTCGTGCTTGGCTTTGTTGACGGGGATCTTCAAACCCTGCTCGTCGTATCTGCCTGCAAGTTTCGATGGTGAAAATAGCTTGACGCCTGTCTTGGGTATAGCCTTCACAAAGGCATGCTGTCTCTCAATATCTTCGTGACCAACGAGAGAACTTTGAAATTGTCAATGCTGATCTCAGGGCTAACGGGACGTGCAACGGCATCTCGGAGTTTCCAACCACTCACATCACAATGTCGATGTCGTGTAAGGCTTCAATTAGTGCTTGCTCGTTGTTAACATCCACCTCGACGCTGGCGACGGAGGATGGCAAGTTCGAGACATCGGACCCTGGGCGGTATATGACTCGGATGGGTGCTCCTGAAGCAATCAGGGCTTCGGAGATCTTTGAGCTGGCCCAGCCACGATGACCGTGGATAGCAATTCGATTGAATGATGGCATACTGGAACTGATCTCTACAGAGCAAACCTGCTAATATGTTGAAGATGAGATTTGACAAAAATATGCGGAAAGGTAAGTAGACGAACGCACCAATGCCAAGCTTTTTATCGATTGACCAGCGTGCACTCGTGCTCCACAAACATCCACATCCGTAAGACTTAAATACACGCAAGATTGGTCATTCTCAATGGCGGGACTATCAAGACCTCCACTGTTTGATGATAAACGGAAACGAGGTGCATGAGCCACCGTGCCACCTTCGTCATGGTGGATGGCTAGGTGATGATTCCCTTACATCCACCATCCCCGCTCATTATCGTGGCACACCAGTAGCAATATTGCTTTTCTCTCCTAATGTGTGCAACATGTTCATTTCTATTGGCCAGCTCTTGGCGGGAATAAAGACGAGTTTCCTGAGCGATTTGTTTGTGGGAGTACACGTAGAAACCTTAACATTGGACGCCATCGGCAATTAATCATTCGCTGGCATCCATCAAGATGACTACACTCGGCTATATTTTGCATCCGATCCCTTACAATGATTGTGTCTGGTCGAACCCGGAAACAGTTTGACAAAAGTCGCCCACTCATCCTAGGTTACGAGTCATAGGAAAAGTTCCAGACTTGCTCGGCTGGTATTCGGAATTTTAATAGTTCCCTTGAATCCCAAAGACATAAATAGTTAAAAATCAGGCTAAACACGCAGCATTGCAAGATGCTAAGACCCAAAACACCACAGCTTTTGTTCCAAAGACACTCGTGAGCAGTCGATATTCAGTGACTGCTAATGTGCCGCTCAATGCACCTAGTTCCGAAGCAGAAAAAAGCTGCATGAGCTTGCGAGCTGTACCCCAGCCAGAAGAAACCTATTCGTCTTCCCACTCCCAAGATAAACCGAATCTCGCGATGATTCTCTCAACCAGAAGTATAGAAGTTAAAGAGAACAAGATATTTTGTTGACATTCGACACCCCCGCTATCATTTCCAAGGTACTTGGAGGCGCTGTGACCGAATCACTCCGACGGCAAAGATCGCAGCAAACAATGTCTGGGACGCTAAGAGATCAAAAGCCTTTCTGTTGAAGCTTTTATGCCCGGTCATCATAAGACAAAATTACTGATCAAACCCGGCGATGGCGGTACTGAGATGTTGAATTCTCCGAATTCATCTTATTGGTTCAACGTCTGTCTTCGAGGTTTGCAATGGGTTCTGTTTCACTCACAGAATGCCGTGACTTAAAAGAAGGACAGTCATTGCACCTTGCGCTATCACATCCTAGATCACGGCAGCTTGAACAGTCGCCGAGAATGATCATAGCTCATTGAAGAGTTCGATATGCTGGACAAGGGTCTGGAACGATTGCTAGCCACATGAGTTGGGTTATGGAAAGCTTTATGGTCGGTGTCCTTGCAAGTATTAATGCTAGACTGGGACTGTCCCAAGGGCCGATACCTACTTACTTACATGTAGTAAAGTCCGCCCTCGGGACCAAGTACAAAAACGAACGCGTCTAGGTTAGGATGCTGCGTTTTGAATCGGACGTCAACGCAAAGTAGACATGCGAAGCAACGAATCAAGCTAGTGATAAAAGTCGGCTGAAAATCGGGCTTGCAGCGTCGCGAGTTCGGTCGGGCAAGTTTCACAAGACACAAGAAGATTACACATCATGAAACAACCCTCCGCTGTCCGCCGACATGAAACGGCCGGGACTAGAACTGATTCTCACCGAGCACTTCACAACTTTGGATATGAAGGGCAATCTCAGGTAAGCATGGCTGTTTCGTTCCGCGTTTTTACTTGTCCAGTTCGCACCCGACGGCGGATGCGGAGTGAAGGTGACGGCCACACTCGCATCGCCGCGGCCCGCTTCGCAAATCAACGGAGGCCACGCACGAACGGTTGGAGGAGATGACATCACATGGCATCCCGGCACTCGGAAGTCCGTTCGCATGCCAAGTATGGCATCTGATTCAACGGGTTTCTTTGCCCAGGTTTTCGGGTTGGCAGGTCGTAGGAGATCAGACTATGAGCGTGCTTTTATAAGGGGTCTCCCCTCACTAGCTCGTAGTCAAGTGGAACTAGCTTCTGACGCAATTTGAATGTCCAAACTTGAAGATGAAAGAACCACAGCGACGTCTACGATATAATGTTGCCATATCACTCGATGGCTTCATCGCCCCCCCAGATGGATCAACCGATTGGATCGTGCAAGACGACAATATCGATTTCGAAGCACTCTATGCCCAATTCGACACCTTCGTCATGGGCCGGAAGACATATCAGTGCATGTTCGCCATGGGCGAGCAGAACCCGCTGCGAAGATATCCAAAACAAAACCTGGTCGTTGTGAGCAGGACGCTCAGAAGCGAGGATCACCCTCTTGTCACTGTCATATCACAAAATTTCACCAGCTATGTGGCAGATCTCAAGATTGCCGAGGGCCGGGACATCTGGCTCATGGGCGGCGGCCAACTGGCGGGGCCATGTCTGGATGCAGGAATCCTAGATTCCGTTGAGACGGCCATCATGCCCGTGATGCTCAGGAAAGGGACCAGGATGTTGCCGGACTCGGCGCTTACGCCGCTCGGAGGTTTCAAGCTGGAGTTGGTGGACTGCAAAAAGTTGGATATGAGCGGCATTGTCAACTGCAAGTACAACGTCAGCAGAGGAATGGCTGCGTCTTTGGGTGAAGCATTGTCATTCTGTTGAAACGGAGACTCTGGAAATTAGGAGGAGGCTTTGAGATACCCTCACGAGTTGGACGTCATCAAATTGTTTTTATGAGGCTATGTAAAAGTTATGACTTGAATGAGAAAGAAACGAGAAAGATGCTTATTACCATTGTTCACTATGTTCGTTGTTTGAAGCGGCTACCCTTGACAGATACCGACAGAGTACTGGTATCCATATCCATCTGCTCTTTTGTGGTAATGCTAAGGTCAGGCTGATGTCGAATTGAGGTCCAGAAAAGTCACAAGAGTGTCAAATACGCTCTCTGCTTGTGCGTCATAGACGGCATCAACCCACAACATTCTCGGCATGGCCACCCTCACTCCTTCCCACCTTTTATTTCCATCATTGAAAGCAGCCCACCCATAGACGCGCATGTTTTTTTGGATCAAAAGTCTCAAAAATGCCTAAACCCGATACGATGAAAGCTTAAAGCATAAGGCCTCCATGGCGTGGTCGTATGGGATGGCTGTGTACCTCTAACTCGGATCCCAGCTTGTCTGCGAAATGGCACATATTGTTCCCGACGCCAGGGATAGAGAAAAGAAGGCCTTTAGTGAAGGCCAGCATGGTCAGTCTCAACAGCTCGGCGGTAGACTGTATTGAATATTTGAGATGAAGCAGGCGGTTTGGAACAGAGGTGCTGTGACTGTGGAAGGTGCCAGCGGTTACGCGGCCTTGGTCGGTGAACTGGCAGCAGTATCTTAAATCTGTCCTCATGTTCAGGAGGATCGGGTCAAGCGGCGGATCTATGAAGCCCAATTCCGTAGATCCCTTTTGAAAGGTTAGATCCACGCGATTTGTGGACCTCATGAGATGCCAGGGAAGAGACGTGGCTCACGTCCGGTTGCCATGGCCAGGCTTATGTCAAACCTACCAACAGTATACTTTGAGTGAAAGGTACCGCAAAATAGCCATCATCTAATGAGAGTCCTACCTCTGGGCCTTGAGTTCGATGATATTCTTCTGTCCAAGGCGATCCACCTCAGCCGAAATGACTTTTGGCGATACCTTCTCTGACTTCGTCGCAAGCAGAGACATCCCATCGCTAGATGGCAGAGTCATACTAGTGACGGGTAGCAACACGGGCCTGGGGAAGCAGTCAATCCTGGAATTTTCCCATCACAATCCCCGACAAATATTTCTTGCTTCACGAAATCTCAAGAAAGCCACCGTTGCCGCCCACAGAAACCATACAAAATCCTTCCAGATGCGCCCATCAAGCTTCTAGACTAAACCTCGCCAATTTTGAGTCAATTTGGAAAGCAGCATCAACGTTCCTTGCCGAGTCTGTCCGCCTCGACATTCTCATGCCGAACGCCGGCATTATGTTGCCACCTCCAGGCCTTGCGAAAGATGGTCATAAAGTTCAATTTGGAACGAACCATGTGGGCCAAGCGCTCTTGACAGAGCTGCTACTCCTCCGTCTTTGAAAGCACCGCGCGACTGCCCGACACCGATGTACGAGTCGTATGCCTTACTTCACATGGTCACTTTTACCTCAAGAAAGGGGCCTTCGACTTTGACAGTCTACGAATAGATGGGCCAGGAATGGGGCCTTTACAAAGCAACTACTAGAGCAAGCTTGCCTATGTGCTCTGAGTCAGACAGCTAGTTAAACGATATCCTCAACCTACAGTATCTGCCATCCAACCTGGTTTGATTCAGACTCGGCTTATAGATAAGGCATCCGGAATACCCTGGACCTTACGCCTGGGGGTCAGATACGTGCTGCTGACGTCTCTCGAGGAAAGGGTGAAGAATCAAAGAATGAGCTTTGGGTCTTGTGTCGAAAGACGTCGGAAGCGGCGGCTATTATGAACCTTTTGGCCACCGGGGAATGGCCACGGAGGAAAGTAGAAATGATGAGCTGGCAGTGCGTCTTTGGGACAGGACCGAAGAGGAATTTGGAAATCTGGCGTTGTAAGGCATTGTGGTCCCGTCTTTTCTATCAAGTCAGCAGTGTATGTAGTACGTACTCCTATATCCTGGTGAATTCCTTCTGGTGAGTGGTATCTATGTATCTAGTGAATGCTTTGTCGAATATCTCCAATGGTCAGATAGAATTAATGCGCAATTATTCTTTCTCGGAATCATGAGGCTGTACCATCTGACCTGATCTAAAATTCAACCGCTGGGACGTTGCATGATCCGATGAATACCCATAGGGCGCATCATGATATAATACTGGAACCCCTATCAAAACTTTCTTGGAAGATACTGCGAGGGGAGTGCACGCACGTTGGCGTCTGATTTTCGCTGATTCGATACAGCAGCAGGGTGGCGGGCAATGGGTTGTGGGTGTATATTGTGTTCAATTCTACAGTGATGACTAATTAAAGACTCGTAACCTTGCAAAGGGGCCGGAGGTAACGAGGATCGATCCTCGCATTGGCAAAGCTGGACATGAATGCGGTGCGGGCGACGCAGAAATGCTCGGGATCTACAAAAGGTCTGCAAAGACCCAGCCCCCTTAGCACGCTGCTAGCTCTCCGCCCGACTTCGTTTCTACATTTAGAATCTTTCGAGAAACAGACGGAAACTCCAAACTCGACAGATTCGGATTGAAATCTGATGACAAATATAAGTCCTGAAGGATTCAAAGGCTGCTTACATCCGTGACGAATTCACCCCCTTAGCTCCGTTAGCCCCTCCAGTCCGGCTGCCATTCTGAAAGTTGGCCTGCAGCTCATAAATAAGTATAGTTCGCCATCACATCGACTGCGTCAATCCATTTTCAAGAGAACAAAACTTCAATCGTATCAAATATGGCGACAGGCACGACGAAAAAGGTCTTAATTCTCGGTGGCACTGGTAAGGTCGGCCGCCAGATCACGAAGCTGTTTGCACGAACCTCGACACCGGTCTACCAAAGTTCTCGGAGCGGGGCCTCGACCACGGAGCCGGATGCCGACAACATCCAGCCGGTCGCGTTTAGCTGGGAGAATGAGCAGACGTGGGCGGCGGCGCTCGACGTCGGCGCCGCCAGCATCTTCCTCGTCCCACCGCCGGTAATGGACATGCTTTCGCCGATGCGGTCATTCATTGACCGAGCACGCACTCGGGGTCGCACAACGAGATTTGTGCTGCTGAGCGGAAGTCCAATGGAGCCTGACATTAACGGGTTCGCGATGGGACGGCCGCATGCGTATCTGAAGGACCTCGGCGACAGGGGCGAAGTGGAATGGGCTGCATTGCGACCGACGTGGTTCCAGCGTGAGATTTGGTCTTCGCCATCGGATTGTGGGATCCCTGTGAGCTGATCAAAGAGCAGAAAACTTTTCAGAGCAGGAGAAGCACCGCCTCACGATTGTGAAGGAGAGCACCGTGTATTCCGCCGCGGCAGATGGCAAGATTCCCTGGGTGGCCACGGAGGACATTGCCGCCTGTGCATTCCAGCTCCTCACGCAAGAGGACGCGCCGAATGACGAGTATCTCATTCTTGGCCCCGAGCTGCTCGGCTACGACGAGGTGAGTGCAGCAACCCTGGATTCTTTTCAAGTCGACAAAACAACATGACTAAACAAAAACGGCGGCAGGTCGCTAGCATACTCTCCGACGTTCTGGGTCGAAAGATTGTGCACAAACGCGTTTCGGCGCAGGAGCTGGCGGACCGTTACGTTGCTCAGGGCATGCCGCGGGACTATGCGGAGATGATGGGCGTGATGGACACGGCCATCAAGAACGGGAGCGAGAACCGGACGAACAGTGTTATTCTCGCGGTGACGGGGAAGCAGCCAAGGAAGTTCCGTGATTTCGCCGAGAGGAACAAGGCAGTCTGGGCGCAAGATGCTTGAGAATGTGTTGAGGATAGACGCCTTTTGAGTCTTGGGGGGCATGTGTTGCTTGACCGAGATCAGTTGAAGGGGCTGGGGACATAGGGTGGTAGGCCGGTGACGCGGTGAGATACTGTCAGCTCCTGCTGATACTACCTACCTAGCGGTGTTTCTGTACTTTGATTCTTGTTCTCGGTGAATCTTCCATATCGCCTGCGTATACAAGAAAAGGTTCAATTAAATAAAAGAAGGTTTCGTTTTCAGTCATCAGCCGCCGCCGTTTTCAGCCGAAAGCTTTGGCGTCACGGCATGTCTTCGCGTGCGGGGATATGCGCTAAGGTTGAAACAAGTCATGAGATCACAAAGCCTCCCTGCGTGCCTGAAAGTCTGCGGTATGAAATGCATGGTCAATCAATCTCACTCACTACAGCAACTAATCAGATTGCCCAAGCTCCAACTTGACGTGATTTGCAACCTGAGCTGTGCATTGCTTTCACGACATGGACTCTTCATTCGTTGCGATTGAGGACGATGGGCTGGGGAAAGCCGCCGGCTGCGAGGACGGCCGGAGCACCGAGGAGACGGCGAACCCGCTGACATACCCCAAGGCGGCCGAAGGCTTTAGTCAGGACCTCTTCAAGAATCCGACGTCCGAGTATCGAGGGTGCCCTTTGTGGTCATGGAACACGAAGCTGGACAAGGACAAGCTCCTCCGGCAGATTGACCATCTCAAGGAGATGGGCATGGGCGGTTTCCATATGCATGTCCGGACCGGACTGGATACCGAATACATGGGTCCGGAGTTCATGGACCGTGTTCGGGACTGCGTGGAGTATGCGGAGAGCAAGGGAATGCTCGCCTGTTTGTGAGAAGATACCATCCCCCCCCGCTGCTCTGTTGATGAGACTGCTGTTGACACTCATCAGATATGATGATGATCGGTGGCCATCCGGCGTTGCTGGAGGCAAGGTTGTTAAGCAGTACCCAGAGCACAAGACGAAGCACATTCTATTCACACCATATCCATATGGTTCCGTTGAACTTGGCGGGTAAGTACTTTCAGTGCACTCCGCTCATGCTCTTCTCACACAGTTCTTAGTGGTTGCGCCCCAAGTTCAGCACAAGCATGTCGCAGTGAAGAAGGCTACCTCTTGGCGCGATTCTCCATCATTCTCGATGAGAATGGCCGTCTGAAGTCGAACAAGAAGCTGGAGGAGGGTGAGGATGCCGAGCCGGGTGGCCGGGTGTGGTATGCATATGTCGAGATCAACCCTCCGTCATCTTGGTTCAATGGCGAGACCTACATCGACACGATGAGCACCGAAGCCATGAACCGGTTCTTGGAGAGCACTCATGAGGTCTACAAAGACAAGATTGGCGACAAGTTCGGCACCACGGTGCCCTGCATCTTTACCGATGAGCCTCAGGTGGCCATCAAGACTCAGCTATCTAGCCCGACTGGAGTAGAAGATGTCTTTCTCCCATGGACGGCCGATCTCCCCGACACATTCAGGCAGATGTACGGAGAAGATGCGGATCTTGTGAGCAGTATTCCAGAACTGCTCTGGGATCTCCCGGGCGACACGCCAAGCTTGGCCCGCTACCGCTTCCACGACCACGTCAGCGAACGGTTCGTGACCTCGTTCCTCGACCTACTGGCAAACTGGTGCAGAAAGAACAAGATCATCCTCAACGGCCACATGATGGAAGAGCCCACCCTCCGGTCGCAGACCACCGCCCACGGCGAGGCAATGCGATGCTACCGAAACCAGACGCTCCCGGGCATGGACCTGCTCAACGACTGGGTCGAGTACAACACGGCAAAGCAGTGCACCAGCGTGGCCCGCCAAAACGGCGTCCGCGGCGCCATGAGCGAGATCTACGGGTGCACGCACTGGTACTTCACCTTTGAAGGGCACAAGGGCTGCGGCGACTGGCACGCCGCCCTGGGCATCACGTTCCGCGTGCAGCATCTCAGCTGGGTCAGCATGGCTGGCGAGGGCAAGCGCGACTATCCTGCCAGCATCGGGTACCAGAGCCCGTGGTACAAGGAGTACGGCTACGTCGAGGACCATTTCGCTCGTGTTGGCGTTGCGTTGACCCGCGGCAAGGCTGTTACGCGTGTTGGTGTGATTCACCCCATCGAAAGCTTCTGGCTGTGCTTTGGTCCCAATAATAGCGGTGACGAGGAGAGTGGTCGTCGTGATCAGGCCTTTGCGGAGCTGACAAATTGGCTGCTTCACGGGCTGGTCGATTTTGACTTCATCTCGGAGAGTCTTCTACCGAACCAAATCGGCGAGGACGTTTCGAGCCCTCTCAAGGTTGGCCAGTGCGAGTACGATGTCGTGATCTTGCCAAACTTGCGGACTATTCGATCGTCGACCTTTAATGTTGTGAAGAAGTTCGCTGCGGCGGGCGGCACTGTCATCATTGCTGGTGATGGCCCTGTTCTTATTGATGCTCAGGTTGCGCCACCGGATCTCAGCCTGGACATCGAGCCGTCAGTCAAGGTCGCTTGGGGCCAAGGCGATGTTCTCTCTGCCTTGTCTCAGAACCGGGACTTGAAGATCGACTTGAAGGATTGGGGACCGACCGATACCTTGCTCTATCAGATGCGTCAAGATGGAGACGAAAGATTTGTTTTTATCTGCAACACGGACAGAAACAGCCCGTATGACACGCTGGTCAATATCAAAGGCGAATGGGACGTTGAAGTTTTGGATACCTTTACCGGTGCAACGCATCATCACAAAGCTCGGTACGAAAGCGGGTGGACCATCTTTGACCACAGGTTCGAAGGCTGTGCGAGCCTGCTGCTGAGGCTTTATTCCGTACCAGGGGAAGAACTTTCCTTCGTCAGCATCGAAGAGGCAGTGGCACTAGCTCCACCTAAACAGACTTCTGCGGAACTCAAGCTCGATGAGGTCGTCCTCTCGGAGCCGAACGTGCTGATGCTCGACTACGCGCTATACAGAATTGACGATGATCCGTGGGAAGACTCTGCACGACAGGAGATTCTCAAGATCGACAACGAAATCCGAGCACGACTCCGCATCCCTGCCAAAGGTTCCGCTTGGAAACAACCCTGGAGCGTACCCCAATCGGAAAGGGCAGCCAAGGTCTACGTGGATCTCAGATTCGAGTTCGATTCCAACGTGATTGTCAAGACACCGTCCTATCTCGCGATGGAGAATCCCGAAAACGCCAGGATCACCATCAACGGCCACAAACTGCCAGTCGACGCAAAGAGGCTCTCTTGGTGGGTCGATGAGGATATCAAGACGATTCCAGTCCCGAGCAGGACGATACGAAAGGGCAAGAACGTTATCGAGCTCAGTATGCCTTTTGGCGTGTTAACCAATCTCGAGAGGATCTACTTGCTGGGCAGCTTCAGCGTCGAGCTGAAGAATAACTTGCCCGTACTTTGCGAACGACGACAGAGTCTAGGCTGGGGCGATGTGGTTACGCAAGGGCATCCATTTTATGCTGGCAACGTCACCTACAACTGCAGCTTCTCGCTTAAGTCCCGATCGAACGTGACTCTTTCGATTCCACAGTTCGCGACGCCGGTCATCAAAGTTCAATGGAAGGAGAAGAGCGGGCATATTGCGTTACAGCCTAGAAAGCTGGATCTCGGTGAGCTTGATGCTGGGAAGCACGAGATTGCCATCACCGCCTTCGGTTATAGGTATAATTCGTTTGGGCATATCCACCTGACGGAAGGTGTCTTTGGATGCTGGCCTGACCTATGGCGAAGTAAGTTTGCAATTACCCCGGACGATGAAGACGTTCTGACATGCCTATCAACAGCTGGTGGCTGGGCTTGGAGTGAGGAGTACTTGTTAAAGCCTACTGGAGTCTTGGAAAAGCCTTCCTTGATCGTGGAATCAAAGGCCGCTGAAGGGAGCGAAGATTGGATTGTCTTGGCCGAATAGTGCTATGCTCATCACTTTTGTCACTTCACTCCAAAATCAGGATCAAAAATGAATGTTATGGGATAAGAGAGGCTATGGAAGAGAGCTTCCTTGTAATACTACTGTTCTGGGTGGCAGAGAAGAGGATTTGAGACTTGGACTGATGAATGCCATGTCATTTCGCAGCTGACCTTTTCCTACTGATCATCGAGCACCACTGTTGGACTTATCATCTGAGATCCTGAGCTTGGAGGAACATCGCAACGCGTCCATCACTCCAACCTCCCGCAGGGACGCCGATCCTGTCGGACGCGGGAGGGAGTGAGTATGCCGAGAATAGTTTCCCGTTGTCAATGAGGTCAATGTCCGCGCCGCTGAGCTAATCATATAGAGTACTTTTATTAGCGTACAATTTTATAGAGTGTATACACTGATTCCAAGCAGGGCTTTCACTAATGCCAAATTGCGACCGAGAGCTAGTGGCCTGATAGCAGACGATGTTGCCGTTGTTTGCGCTGCAGGGCACATAGCCACAGATGGTGACTTTTTTCGGCGAAGTCTCTAACAGTGTTAAATTGATAGCAGGTCAAAGTGCCCGAGATAAAGTTGTCATAGCCATTGAAGCAACGGATCCTCCGGCCGTCTATAAATGCGAAACGCTCAAAAGTCGTGAAAAGAGTTGTGAGAACAGCCGGTATGGCATCGAGAGTGAGACGGATGAATTTGGTTGCATTATGAATTACCAGTTGAGTCATTCTGTTGAGAAGAGTACGGTGATAGTATCATCTTGGAATGTCACCATTCCATTCAGTCCCTCCCATTTACATTCGAGTACATCCTTTGATGTCAAATGTTCAATGCGTTCGAGAAGCGACCAACAAGAGTGCTTCCACGACATGTGGCCGACCCACTGACCTTGGCATGCAGTTGAAGGATCTTAAGGGGCATCTTTATGAGATTGGAGAAGAGATGTTCATGAAGACGTTGGGGAGAAGTTTCATAAGACATTCGATTGCTACCTATGAGTAGTTCTTGGGAATGGTGCTACTACCAGCTACTGTAGCATCGAAGATTGTATAAAACGACCGGGCCGTGGAAGTCGCCTTCGTGTCGTGAGACTGCATCCTGATATCATGGAATCGGCTCAAGAACGCGGAACACGGGCTCCAGGTCATAGTATTGATTTAATGGCGAAAGAAATCCTCCATCTCTCGAGAATGAGATGCGTCCAAGGCCTGTTTCAATCCGGGCCCTTCCATCTCTTGCATATCGATTGTCATCATTCACTTGAACCGTTTAGCGGTAGGTACGGGCCATCCTACCGATACGATTTGGATTCACGTATAACCTAGCTTGACCCAGGCTGCTTTGTTTTCACAACGGGACCAGTAATTCGGGTTTAGAGTTCAAATTAAGGAGTAATAATTACTAGATGACACTGCAGACTACATGCAAGCTCCTGAACGATTGTCAAAGGCGGCTTTCGACCATTCAAAGAGCCTGCAGTGAGCGGCTTAGGGATACCGCCATCCCTGTTTCAGGCCCGGACGAATACTCAGCAAAGAAACCGTTTTACCTGGCAAGGGTAGGATAGCCTACGGCGTACGACAGGTTAAGGTATGGCTCACATGTGGCCTAGCACACTAATCTGGGTAGAGTTATACGATAAATCACTCGACTGCATCAGTAGCAAAAGAAGGAGTACGGTAATTTTCAAGTCTATCTGATTTCCGCTTTGGTTTCTAGTGCGGCGACCATTGCCACTAAGAGTTTATGTAAGGGCAGGTACCGTTAAAGAGATCTCCAGTGATATCTTGGGGACCAGTGGCTCTGCAGCAAGCCGCGTAGGAGTCCTCGAATTGATTCTGGGTGAATGGAAGCCCCTTGAACTGGCAGAGACCAGAAATGTTCAAAAAAGTACCCTGGTAAAGAGCTCCATCCGGGAATGTGATTCCGTTCTCTGAGGAGCAGCAAGCTTCGGAAACCCCGTCCGGGTTATCAGACTCGGGCGCGGTGCAGAAACAAGTGTACTGTGCCTGTTGATACGTTGCAGATTAGCGTACATCATTCAGCGAACAAGGCGGAAGGAGTGTTTAAAGTGGATTGATTTATCGAGTGACCAAGGGCTTGAGGACGTACGTTGGCAACACCTGCCAAAAGCATCAGATAGCTGAAGGCCGAGTGGAGCTTCATGATGAGAGAGTTTGGAAGTTGGCTTTGTAGCTGCACGGGAAATCGAGTTGATGATTGTCAGCCGCTTTGGATGATACTTGAGGAGATAAACGGCGGTCAGCCACCCTCTCACCTGAGATGAGGTCTTTCTCTGGAAAAATGACCGATGAACCTGTGCCAGTGCAGTTTATAGGAGATTTGTTATTCGAAAGGACAGTACGAGGCTTTATATTCGAATTCTACAACATGCCGTTCTCAGACCTCAGTCCATAATTGAATGTTTTGCGGCATGCTCGGCAGTTCAAAGTGGTAGACTTATTTTTAGTCCATGTCAAATAGAATCTGACTGGCTATGGATAGATTACATCAATATGTAGCAATAAGGTTTTATTTATCATGTTCCTATCTTATAGTTTCGGAAAGCCTCGAGGCAAAACTCTCTGATAAACAATACTACATGTTCGGAGGTGCCGTTCAAAAATTTTGGCTAGCGTACCAAGAAAAGACAGGGAATATCACTTGGTTATCGGTATCAGTACACAGGTCTACTTCATAGCCTGAAACACACCCCCTCAGACACCTCCTGAGGGGATTCTTTTTGGAACATCCCCTCTTTTATAATCTCTGTTCATGGATAAGAAGATGTCGTTAGAGGTACTCATCCTTATCTAAGTCGGGATAGCGAAGCTGCCTCATCCAAAACTTTTGAACGGCGCCTCCGTGCAATGGTACGTGTAAGTAATAATACTACATTGAATCCATGGCCTTAATTTGGTACCTACGGCCTTTCATGATAACCGAGTCCGATGAACAGCTAAGTATCGCCTAGATTAATAGGCAGGGTAGGGCACCACTCTTGGCATATTAGCATATTTTCGTGTTTTCATTGATTTGTAAGTCGTAGGGTAAATCAACCTGAGAGCCGAGGAAGCCATGTTATCATTCTTCACCTACCTCAATTCATGCTTTTTTCTGATCCCTACAAATCATTGTATCACGCAGCTCTCGTTGCGGTCTGCCAGGGCTCTCTTTCATTGAAGCAGCACCATCCACTGACAGAGTCTGGGAGGAGATTAAAGGATGCGACGCAAAGGTCACAGGCTCCCGGATCGTTCCGGTAGTCTGGCCAGGCGAGTGAGAACAATTGTCAATGGGATAGTCTTACATTCCTAGCCCCAGTGCTAATACTTGCATGTGGTCTTCGTTGACATATGTTCACTACATGATAATATACAGAATTACAGATCAATTTTACACTCTTTTCATCCCCATGGACAAAAATAAACTGCAGTAAATTTCTCTATCGCAGAATCTTGTGATGATTATTTTCTCCCCCCCTCTGGCTCCAGAGCGAATTAAATGTCCGAGTCTCTCCGCACGTTATTTATCAGCCATCCCACCCCCCTCGTACGACACCGTGATATCCTGTCTTCTCATAATCCCGGCCACTCTCGGACTTGCCCCAGACTCTGCCCCCATAATACTCTCCTGACTGCTTGCATCTGCTCTGTCAATTCGTGAACCAATGGTGGTGCAAGTCTTGCCGACGATGTTTCCGTTCCGTAGCACTGACCGAGAGCCGTTCATCTCAATACCACCTGACTGCAACCCCAGCGTGTCGCTTTGCTTCTGATATTTGCGGTCGGTTGAACTTAGAACACGGCGCCCCAAAGCGAGTTCCACAAGAGGTCCAAGGATGGGTATGCAGGCGGCGATGATCAGAGTATTGCCCTCCACACTTTGAACGCGGTTAGCTAGCTGCAGTCGGAAGACGTATTCACTCCTCTTCAGTACTCACATTGTCCACACAACAAGCTCAGCGCTGTCATCTGCATTATCGTTAGCTGGAGCGGGACTGGCGGGCAAGCAATCTTTACACGTGAAGTCTTTGCTGGCCAGAGACGGTAGTCGTGTACACTTATAGATGGAGATGAAGCAGGAACTGAAAGGCTTTGTCAGGCATGATATTGAGTAAGATGAGTTCATTCGGCCTTACATGGATCCAATCCCGAGAGCAACGCTGAGAATAATCTTCTTCTTGATGTTCATCTGAAGCCTCATCAAAACCGTAGCAGGATAAACTGCAAGATATAAATCGAGCGCCGCAGAATACGCTGGCGCGAAATGAAATAAGCTACGTGGAATCATTGACACAAAATACCGCTGGTTAGATCAAGGGCTTACCTCCTGTCAGAATAGCAACATTGACTAGAACCCACGGACTCCAACAGCTCTTTTCCGTTACAGTGAAGTCCCATTGGGCGCGGGTTGGCGTACACTGGGCAAATAGTATGATTATGCAAAGGGACACTAGCACCAAACAGCCCGTCGCCATGCACCAGAGCAAGACTTGGTGTATCCTTCCAGGGTTCAAAATTCTGACGAGTAGAGCCACGACGGCAAATTTGGGTACGGTATATGCGAGGACATTCGGAGGAAACCCTGATATCGTGGATAGGATTGCGGCGGACTGCTGTTCTTGGGAAAGTGTGTCGGCATGTCGACCATTACCGCAGCGAATGGCCCAGATTTCTAGAGCTACCGTCGCGTAGCTGAGAAGCTACTCCAAAGTTCATCAGTCAAAGGTGTTTTCATATCAAACGGTGTTACTGCTACATTTTTTAAACGTACCAAAGATACAACAGTGAGGTAATCGTCTAGATGGGTTTGGCCAAGGATTTTGATGCGGACGAATAGACGACTGGCGACAAAGAGAGTGCTGATGCCGACGATGATGCATACTGCCGCTATGATGCCAGGACCTTTGTCCTCAGTCGAGTAGGATGTTGTAATCAATCCCTCGCTGTCCATGTCCCAGGTCCGTGATCGTCTTGATTTAGGAGATGAACTTGAGAAATAACCCGGACACTCGGAATCGACTTGAAAATGGATGCCTCGTCTCGAGCTGGTACACAAAAAGTGAAATGAAATGCCCGATGAAGACTGCCTGCGGCGTTATGCGCCAAGATGCTGTCAGATCAGACTGGCGGAGCGCCGTGCCGCTGTTGGAAGAACATTGATCAAGGGGGATCCAACGGCGAGATCCACCACCTCGTGCAGATGCAGGTATGCTCACCTGAACCGGCCCATAGATCCTCGATTGAAAGATCAAGAAACAGAAGGTCATTAAGAAGAATGCCGGGGCTTCTGACAATGCATCAAGGGTTACATAACGTAGGACCCCGGCTTTCTTCCATCTCCGAGGTCGAGGCTCCAGTAACACACAGTCAGTCGAACTGTTGTTACTTCCGCCAAGTTTCCCATCGGTTTGGACTCCCAATCGCAACAAGAAAACTTGCCCAACGCAGAGAAAGCGTGTTTGTTAGATCTAAATGCAGTTGATACCGTGGGCTAATGGGTGCACAATATCGTACAGGACTTGGTGGACATCATCCGGCGGCCCCGCCGAATGAACCGGGGCCCCTCGCTCTTATCCACCCGGCTTGAATTCCGTTACCAATCAGATGGTCTTATTGAAAGACCTGACAACCAACAGCAGAAAAAAGACCTAGTTGCCTATGGAACCCCTGGAGAACAAGGTGAGAGAGTTCACCTGTGCATGAGTGAATCATGCGTCTCCTCCCGAGGGCTCGCACTTGACTCTGTATTTGGCTTTATCAGACACTTTTGTTGCGTCAAAAAGTCTCGTTGACAATGTGACAACCGCATTGCCAAGTGCACTTATCCATCGATATAAAAGTTGTGCTCGAGGAAGACTTCCCTGGGATTTAAGAATCGTTGGAACAGGGTCAGAAAAGCGATAATACAACCAATGTTTGCGCTCATGGGCCCCTTGTATCTCGCCCTTGCCACGGGAGACTCGACCGTTTTTGGCCATGTCATCTGCAAGCTCACAGCAACTACCTCCAACAACCGTTCATTCCAAACAGGCAATTCATGTTACGGGCCCATATCGACCTGAGGCTTTATTCGCCTCCAGGTGGGACTTTGGTTCATGACACTCAAATGGTACGAGTTTGCTGTGCTGACCCTTGCATGCTAGGAGCAGACGGGGAAACGACTCCTGGAAATGCTGGTTTGCACAATACTGCTTAACTCATATAGTTGGCAATCTTCGTGTATGTGGGTGAATCGCTCGCCTTGCCCCTCTGCCTTTTCTTGTTCTTAATGAGTACGATTCTTTCTGTCTGTCCTCTACTACACCTACCACTTTGACGCCAATCTCTCTGTTTTCCTCGTGTTGCCTTTCGCAGAAGACGTCATGGGTTCTATTCCGAGCGAGACACTTCGAGAGGTTGACATATCTGTTGCTTTGGCTGCCTGCGACCTTCCTAGTGTGAATCAACATGTGAAGAATATCGCCACCCTCACCAGTCGTGTCGCCGAGGGCGATGACAACGCACGTTTGAGTATGCTGCAAAGCGCTCGATTATTGGTACACGCGTTGGAGACACCACGCGAGACCATGATAAAGCACTGCTGGGCACAAGTAGGATGACGTTTTTCATGACCTGTTACGCTGGATCAAACGCTAAAATTTAACTCGTAGCCGGCCGCTTTCACCGCCCTAACATACGCCGTTGATTCTGGCCTCTTTGCGCTCTTGGCACAGCGCAAAACGCCTCAGAAGGTATCTGATCTAGCTTCAAGACTAGGACATGATCCTGCTTTGTTGGGTATGTCAGATCATGGAAGACGATGGTGATTAACTGCTTACTTAGCCATTTTCGCATAGGACGGATAATGAGACACCTGGGCGCCATGCTTTATATCACTGAGACTGGACCTGACGAATACAAGTCAACGAACTTTTCAGATGCGCTCACGATTACAAGCATGGGCGCGGGCTACCCTTGTGTGTAAGTCAACGCAATCATGTTCTTCACTCAGTACACCCAAGAGATTACCGCACTTGCACAGCTCATTTGTCTCCTGTAAACCAAGGCTGACCGTTTCCAATAAGCGCCGGAGCCTGCATGGAGTCCTTGGCCAAGTTCCACGAGTTCGCCAAGAAGACCGACTACCGCGAGCCTCACGACGTCTTGAACGGTCCTTTGCAGTACGGGTACAGCACCAAACTCGACTGCTTCAGCTGGTTCGCAGCGAACCACCCATATGACATGCAGTTCGCGCAACACATGGGCGCCTACCGCCAGGGCCGACCCAGCTGGATGGATAAAGGCATCTATCCGGTAAAGGAACGATTGATCGATGGGTTTGACGATTCTGACGGCGGCGTTCTCCTTGTTGATGTGGGCGGCAGCTTTGGCCATGATGTTGACGAATTCCGGCGGAAGCATCCAGAGGCTCCTGGTAGGCTCGTCGTCCAGGATCTACCGACTGTCATCAATCAGATTGAGACACTCGACGAGAAGATTGAGAGGATGGGGCATGACTTTTTCAACGAACAGCCGATCAAAGGTAAGATCTTTTGTTCCAGATGTCACCTCTCACCACGCCAAAAGAAAATATCAAATGCTAACGTAACCCTTGTACTCAGGCGCCCGCGCTTACTACATGCATTCGGTTCTCCATGACTGGCCGGACATGAAATGCGAAGAGATTGTTGCGCGCACCACGGCTGTGATGAAGCCTGGATACAGCAGATTACTGGTCCACGAGAACTGTATTCCCGATACTGGAGCCGACTGGCAGAACACGGGCCAGGATATCATGATGCTGACCCTGGTAAGTAGTAAGGAGCGTACACGTGTGGAGTGGCAGAGTCTTCTGGAGAAGGCTGGTCTGAGGATACTGGGTATCTACGGTGGCGGGAACGGCGTTGAGAGTTTAATCGAGTGTGAGCTGGCATAGACTTTACATGTCACCGGGTAGAAGAAGCGATGTATTAAGATACATGTGCGAACAAGATATTATTGTGCAATGACAAGTTGGCAAATGGTTCTATTCTTAAAATGATATTACCATAATATTCCATGTTTCACCAGCCTCAGAAAACTCGATCGGCTTGGAAAACGAGGGTCATCACTCCGGTCCGCGTCTATCTGTTATTCAATTCTATCTTCTTTCGTTGCATATTATCACATGGAGCAATTGGTTTCCACCTTTCTCATTTCTCCGGCACCACAAGGATATCATCCACATTGACAGCCTGTCCAGTTGCGAGTGATCGATTGGCCGCAATGCCAGTCAAGATCGACGCGGCACCATCAATGTGGCTTGCCGCCCGCATATACTCATCAGAAACCGGCTCACCGAATAAGTCGGCCAAAAGGACAAGATCTCCACCGCCGTGAGCACCCTTGGCCTCGCCGAGATCGATCTCCTGGGGAGGGCCGAACAGCGGCCGAAGCAGCATCGTCCGCTTCTCAATCGCGCCCTCCAGAGCCTGGCTACCGCCCGAGTTGACGTAGCTCTTCTCGACAACCTCAACCTCGAGGCGCCCACCGGTGCCGTTGAAGTTGACACGGAAACCCTCCCACGGCGCGTACGCCGTCAAGGAGTACGTCATTACGGCACCGTTGCGGTACCGGATGAGCAGGTTCATCGTGTCCTCGATGCTGATGCCGTCGCCAAACACGCTCTGATCACGGTAGTAGCTATCCTCGTGCTCGGCGTCCAGGTACATGGCCTTGAGCTGCGGGTTCTGGTCCAGTTGCAGGGCAAACGGGTCGTCCTTGGCCGCCTCGCTCCCGTGCGCTCTCGTATAAAACCGCGTCACGCCCCTCGCCTCGGCGTTTTCCCGTCCGTAGAACTTGAGGTCGCCCTGGGCGTAGACCGTCTGCGGCCGCGTCTGGAGCCAAAAGTTGACCAGGTCAAAGTGGTGCGTCGACTTGTGCACGAGGAGGCCGCCCGAGTTGCGCTTGTCGCGGTGCCAGCGGCGGAAATAGTCTGCCCCGTGGTTCTCGTTGAGCATCCACTCAAAGTGCACGCTCGTCACCTTGCCAATGGCGCCCGATTTGATGATTTCAAAGATTTTTGTGTTGTGCGGCGCGTAGCGGTAGTTGAAGGTCACGCGCACCTTTTGGCCCGTCCGCTCGACCGCCGAGAAGATCTCCCTGCACCGGGGTGCGTCAATGGTCATGGGCTTCTCGGTGACGACGTTGCAACCCAGCTCCATGGCCCGGACGATGTAGATGTTGTGTGTGCGGTCCATGGTTGTGACGATGACCTCGTCCGGCTTGGTTTCTTTGATCATTTGGTCAAAGTTGGCCGCGATATAGGTCGGGACCTCGCCGTGGCCGAGATCTTTTAATCTTGAGTTGGCATAGTTCATGCGCGTCTGGTTTGTGTCGCAGAGACCAACGATAACCGAAGTGCTGCTGTAGTCCTTCGCGATGGCCGTGTAGAAGAAGCCCGATCGGCCACCGGTGCCGACGATAGCATAACGCTTTTTCTGTGTTGTCTCGCCCATTGTGGAGGTCGGTCGTGTGTTAGATTCGGTTCGGTATCTTGAAGGGGCTCGTGTAGGAAGTACAAGATATCAACGAAATTGCGTCTTGTATCGCACCGTGTTGAGTGATAAGTTGCAATGGGGGCGGCGACGTTCTTGAGACGCAGAAACCCGCGTTCGGAGGCGTCATGGCTTCGGCAGATAGTACGCAAGTCGCGAAGTCTCATGCAGTCCCAGCCCCCGGCACGAATCCCGCTCGGGATCAGATATCCCAAACGCCCGATTTTAGCCAAAATAGCATCCCGTTTCTGCGCGCGGTAGTTTGAATGCCCGGCTTATGAACCACTCACTCGACGCCCAGGCACACCAGGATCCTCACAATGCGGGGAGAGATGAAGCGGAACGCGGGGGGGCGCTCCCCGCTCAAGTGTCGGAAATCTCGGGCATACAGGGGTAAACCGAGGCCCGAGTAGTGGGCGTGTGGAGAGAGTTGGGGGTAGAAGTGGGAATAGGTTCAACGTCAGTCTAGGGAACCCTCCTTGTTGGTCCTCCTAACTTGGCTATTTCAGCCACCCGCTCGTAGACCCGTAGATCACTACCCCGGAGTCTCTTGGAGCAGACTAGAAGGTTCCTTGCAAAGGTGTGCGCAACTCGTAAGGTATACGGCTACCCTCAGGCGTTGGGCTGTGATCTGATTTGATAGAGACCCTCATGTCTTGGCTTTCGCATTTAGCCTGAAGTTTTCCCTCCAATGAGAGACATCATCAAACATTGGCCAGGGGTGTGTTCTGAGTGATCTCTTGGGTTCTGTTAAGCACCCGGCAACCAATCTTGGCAATGTGCCATCCGACTCGGGGGCAGACTTAATCTCCGGGTAGTAGCAAGAGCCCAACAGACATTGCAAGATGGCATACGCAACGCGGGGGTCAGTTGTTGCCAAGGTAGATCGAAGCTGAGCCTCCACGCTCGGCTTTCCCGTTCCTCTCCGGCTGAGAGGAAATCGGTTTGTTGGGGTCGGACAAGCGGGCTTCTCGCTTGAGGCAAATGACTGATAAGATGAACGAGTTCTTACCCTGGTACTGGGGTGTCTGCTACTCTCTTTCTTCCCATCAGGTCAACATTTTGCAGGAGTACCCAGGATCTGCACCACTAGATCGGCATTACATCGTCGTTCTCAACTTCGACAACATCTGTTAGGTTGCTCGTCTAGATCGAATCTATCATGGCTGCCCAAGCACCAGCCGAAGATCGGGCCGGCGGTCCTACCATCGACTCTATCGAACCTGTCCGCGAGACACAAGCACAAGCGAACACGGTCCAGGAGAAGGCGGCCCAGTTCCTTGCGGAGCACGGAGGAGGCGATACGACCTTCACTTATGAAGAAGAACAAGCTGTGCTGAAGAGAATCAATCTTCGCATCTTGCCTCTGATTCTTGGAGCGTACTTCTTCCAGCAAATGGACAAGAGTTCTCTCAGGTGAGTGAATTCGCAAACATGCCCTTCGACCATGTGTTACAACCGCTGACCGAGTGGCTACGCTAGCTATGTCTCCATCTTTGGCATCAAAGAAGACGCCCACCTGGTTGGGAAACAATACTCCTGGCTCGGTTCGATCTTGTACATTGCTCAACTCGTCATGCAACCCGTTGCGGCCTGGATCCTCGTCAAACTACCCAACGGAAAGGTCATCGCCACTGCCATCCTCTTATGGGGTTCATCGCTGGCCATCATGTCCTCCTGCACCAACTTCAGCTCCCTTCTCGGCCTGCGATTCATGCTCGGCTCTTTCGAGGCCATGATTGCACCGTCGTGCCTGGCCGTCACGACTACATGGTGGAGGAGAAGCGAGCAGACGCTGGTTACGAGTTCCTGGAACGCCATGAACGGCGTGACGTTTATCGTCGGAAGTCTGTTCACCTACGGCCTGGGCCACATCAACAGCGACAAGCTCTACAAGTACCAGATTATCTTCTTGTAAGTCATGAACCCAACTTCATCAGAGCCCGCTGCACCTGTGGCTTCGAAGTTGAGGTTGTCTTGCTGACTTGATCCGTAACATAGGTTCTGTGGCCTACTTACCGTCACCTACTCCTTCATTGTTCTCATCTTCATGCCTGACTCACCCATGTCCGCCAAGTACCTGACCGAGAGAGAAAAGGTCATCGCCGTTGAGAGACTTCGAGCAAACCAGATGGGTATCCAGTCTGGAGTCTGGCGCTGGGACCATGTCTGGGAAACGTTCCTGGACCTGAAGACCTGGTGCTGGTTTATTCTCATCATCGCCATCTCGTAAGTCCCTTCCTTGAAACATTGCCTATATGTACCGTTGAGATGCTAACTGTTTTTCTGCAGCATCGCTAGTGGTGGCATTTCCACCTTTGGTAACTTGATCGTCCAGTCATTTGGATACAGCAGTTTCACAACCATCCTGTTCAATATTCCCTTTGGAGCCATCCAGATCATCGCCATCATGGGGAGCGGTTGGGTCGCTACCCGGATTCAAAAGAAGGGCATCGTCATTGCGGGCGTGGCAATCATCCCAGCCATTGGTACTGTCCTGATGCTTACTGTACCGCGTGAACACAAAGGTGTTTTGCTGTTCGGATACTACTTGGTAAGGCCCCTAGCCACGGGCCACCTACACGCACGTTGTACTTATATGGGGGAATTAGGTCTCTGCACTGGCCGCCATTACGCCTCTAATTTTTACATGGCAAGCCCAGAACACCGCCGGCGACACCAAGAAGAAGACCACATCTGCCGTAGTCTTCATCGGCATGTGCACGGGCAACATCATCGGGCCGCTGTTGTACTCCGTTGATGACGCCCCGGTGTACCGTCCCGGCTTGATCTCCAACCTCATCATGTTCGTCCTCGTCGCCATTATGGGAGCGTGAGTGATGAAATCAAATCCTTCGTGGACGAGGCACCGGTTTGACTAACTTGGGTGTACAGGCTGATTCCTCTTTACCTCAAGTACCTCAACGTCCAGCATGCCAAGCGCCGCGCGGCACTCGGCAAGAGCACATTGATCGTTGACGAGTCGATGATGCGCAACAAGGATAAGCAGCAAGGCAAGGCGGTTGAAATTGAAGAGGACCCAAGTGAAGTCCAGCCTCGTGCGATTGAGGAAGATCACGGCCTGCAGGATATGACGGATCTGAAGAACGAGGACTTTATTTTTGTGTACTAGTGAATGATTTGGCTATTGCTGGTGGGATCGAGAAACTCATATGTACACCAGGGATCTTGGCTACAGCGCCTAACAATTGATCATAAAATGAAACTTCTCTAGTACTAGTAAGCTACTCGGGGCTGGCTGCCCCTGGGGATTTAACAAAGACTTTATTGTGAACTCTCGCGGTAGTATTTGGATACGTGTGAGGAACACAAAGACTTGACCTGCTCTTAATGGCGCTTATTTTAGTCCTTACTAAGTCATGTTCTATATCTCAGACTAGCAAGAATGACTGAGGACTAGGCCGGCCGCCTTCCATGGCAGCTGTCTCTCTCAGGGTGTGCTCGGTAAAGAACCTCGGTGAGTGGTGAAGTACAGGTGCACGGATGCTCCCACAGAAGACCCGCTTCCGCATTCGGTTAGTCGATAAATACAACCCCCCACGCATCCACATCATCCTTGACGAAACAAGCACGGACAACACACGTTCCGGTTCTTGGAGAATTAATCTTTTCGTTTATTCAACGGTTCTGGCTCGAAGGGTCTAATATCAGAAAACGCTGCAAATAATAAGAGAGTCTTTTTGCCTCCATCACAGAACTCCATACGTCGATCATCAAGACCGGTCTGAAATGCCTCTGAAGCATGAAAGAAAATGGTGATCGTCAAGAATCGTAAAATCATTACACCCCCAGTCTCTCGCATCAAGTAGCCGCCGAGTCGCCAGCTTCTCGGGTATCGATGCTACAGCCGCGTCCTGTCCAACTCACTTGGTCTGCTGGACGACGAATGTCGAAGCCTGGGCGACGTAGTCCTGCTTTGAGAAGTAGCCGAGGTGCACAGTCAGGTTCTGGCCCGAGGCGCAGAAGAGATCCGTGTCGTCGCAGAAGGACACGAACTTGCTCGTCAGGCTCTGACAAGGGCCGAGGTCCTGGCGAGGGAAGATCTGAGATGGATTGGTCAGTCAACCATGATGGAGGGGTGTGATGGAGGGTTGAAAAAAGACATACGCCATTCTTCTTGGAGGTTCCCTTGGCGAAGGGCTGATTGGCGATGAAGGTTGGGTCGCCGAACAGGACGACGGCAGCGACTATTGAGCCGTGTTAGTGACTGGTCACGGCTGCCTTATGAGCTTGCAAATCTAGTGACTTACTCTTGCTTCCGATCATGGGTGCCTGAGCAGCAGTCGTATTGAAGTTGGGTCCGTCAGTGGTACCGCAGAGGGTATCCAGCGAGACTTGTGCGCCCTAGTGTTTTGTCAGATACTCCGGCATCAAGTCAAACTCACGAGAAACTTACCTGAGAGTAACCCATCAAAACGAGCTTTGTCTGAGGGCACTGCTGCACTTGCTGGTTGAGGAGAGTCGTCATGTTCATGACACCAGCCGAGACGGACGGCGGATACGGATCGAGCTGGGCCGGGTACACCAGCGGCGTAATAATGGAACCAGGAATCTGATTCGACGTGTTCATGGCAATATTGCCCAACAGACCGACACCCTGCGCCTCGAGACTGCCGCGGGCCACGATGATGTTGACTGGCGCGCAAGCGGCCGGCGGCCCTGGGGGAGGAGGTTGCTGTTGGGGCGCAGCCAGGACGAAGGGAACGAGGGCGGCGAGCGCCGACAGACTCAGTGGATACTGCATCATTTCTTGTGAAGAGCTTTGCGTTTCGTTAGGCCGTAGGAGTGGATCACGAGAAAAGAAAAGCGTCCGTGTGTTTCTTGAAGGATCAAAAGTCGAAAAAAGGGTTCTGGTCAAAGTGAGGGAGAAGAAAAAAAAAGGTTGGGTTGCCCGATCTGTCCAAGTTCGTGGGGTCAAGGCCGTCTTCTTGTACTGGCCATCCAGAGCCTGGGATGAGACGACCATCCTTGGACGCAGCCGCGGCATCTCGCACCATGCCTCCATGTGCTGAAATGGGGGGAGGAGTGGGAGGGGTGGTTTTGACATCCGCTGCCAGAGCCTCTTTTGGAATTCTCTGATATCGCAGACATGCAAAAGCGCACAGGGGGGGGGGGACCCTTGTCTAGATTTTGGTATTTGCCTTTTGTCAAGTCCCTTCGTTTCCCATCATGCCGTTCAAGCCTTTCTTTTCTGCCCGGACAACACCCTTGACGCCTGACGTGCCCACTGTCCGAGCCACTCGCGAAGAACCTCCGGGGAAAACTTCAGCGCGAATAACATTCCCCCCCCAAGTTGGTGTGATTTTTGCAAAGCAACCTTTCCCAGATTGGGGGGCAATGCGTGAGAGTTGGGTCGGCCTTGGGGAAGGGGGGGTTAGGGAGCGGCCAATGCCACCTTGCCGCAGAGCCGGAAACACGCATTGAATGGGATGAAACTATTCCCAGAATACGGCGCCGGCAAGCACACACTCTCTCTCTCTCACGCTCACTCATACTTGACATGCGTTCTCTCTTTCGCACACAGGCGCACACGCACACGCACACGCAGACACAAAAAGTGCACAAGAACCTTGATTTGCAGATCTCTGAACAGGTGGGAGCCGATAAATACTTGTACACGAACACCACCAATTGGCTGGCATACTGTCCTCTCAGCTTTTTATGTTCGGGGTGGGTGTATACGCGTCTGCGGGCAATAGTAGCGGCCGCGGCTAAATCTGACTCCACATGAACGTGTAGCTAGTTTCCAGTTCCAGCCCCTACCCTATGCATCGGGAGACGCCCAAACCCTCCGCCCATCAAACCAGGTAGCCTTGATCTCGCCCTTGAGCAAACCCTGCGGCGTCCAGTCCATCTCCGCCACCACAAAGTCCGCGCGCTTGCCGACCTGCAAGGAACCCGTCCGATCCTCTGCAAACACGCTCTTTGCTGTCCCGAACGCGGCCGCCGTGATGGCCTCGCACACGCCCAGTCTAAAATGCTCATTCACGACCACGTCGTAGCCCGGCTCCCGAGCGGACCGCCGCGTCGTCGCGACGTAGGCGTTTTGCAGCGGCGCCCAGGGAGCCGTGGGGCTATCGCTCCCGAGAGCGAGGAGGGCGCCGTGGTCGGCGAACTCGCGGTAGGCAAAGGCGCGCTCGCAGCGGTGGTCGCCAATGAGACGGGGCCAGGCACGCAGGATGGCCGGGTCGGCGTGGACGGGCTGGATCGAGGCCGTGAGGCCCAGCTCGCCCAGGTGTTTTGCGTCTTCGGGGGAGGCCATCTCAATGTGCTCGAGGCGGTGGCGGCGGCCTGGCGTGGCGTGGTCCGCGAGGGCGTTGACTGCGTTCTTGATGGCCGCGTCGCCGATCGCGTGTAGGGCGATTTGCAAGCCGGCGGCGTCTGCCTTCGCGACCACGGGGCCGAGCCACTCGGCGCTCCAGAAGGGCGGGGGGGAGCCCACCTCGGCGTAGGGCTCGGACAGGTGAGCGGTGCAGGCGTCGATGATGCCGTCGGTGATGATTTTGATGCCTACGATGCGCAGGTCGGGGGACGTTGTCTTGTTGAGCTCGTTGTGGAGCTCGATGGCCCGATCTACCTGCTTGAAGCGCTCCTCTTCGGATTCGGATGGTTTGATGAGCCAGTAGGCGTGAATGCGCATGGGCAGGTTGGGTTCCTCAGCTCGGAGCGAGCAGGCTGCGTCCCATGCCGGCTCGTCCATGGCCATCTCAATGAGCCCCGTGTAGCCGGATGCGTTGTAGGTCTGCACGGCATCCTTCATGGCGTCCATCCGGTCTCTCTTGGGCGCCACCTGGGCGAGATGAGGCCACACGATGGTGAGCACGGCGGCCTCGCTGAGCAGGCCCGTCGCCTTGCCCTCGGCGTCGCGGTGGATCTTGCCTCCTGACGGGTCGGGCATGGTCTCAATGCCGAGCTCCTTGATGCCGGCTGTGTTGCACCAGGTCGAGTGGAGGTCCTTGGTGTCGATGAAGATGGGCCGCGGGTCAATGTCATCAAGCATGGTCTTGTCGACGCCGTCGGGGGTCATGGCGTGCGTCCACAGCTTGCACATGATGCGCGGGACATCCGGGTTGGCGACGGCGTACTCCTTGATGGCTGCGCGGATCTCCTCGAGTGATGTGCAGTTCTCGAGACTGGCCTTGCGCAGCGACTGGCCGAGGAGGAGCAGGTGGACGTGTCCATCGATGAAGCCTGGCAGAACTGTCCTGCCCTGCAAGTCGTGTGTGGTGACGTCTCCGGATGTGTGTCTTGCCTTGAGATGCTCTGTTGTGCCAATGTTCTCGATGATGCCGTCGGCGACAAACATGCTCTCGGCAAAGGTGGGTTGCGTTTCGAGGCCGGCTTCGGCGTTGTGCAGGAAGATGCGCCCGTTGACGAAGAGCTCCCCTGCGCCTGGTGCTTGATGTGTGACTTGCGCCATGATTGTGGTGATTCTGTACTTGCCGTTAGCGCCCAGTTTTGTATGCTAAAGATGCTTTGCGACAGCAGAAATGGTGTTGCGCCTGCGTGTGTCGTGCAATGTGTTGTTATTGACTCGGGTGGTGTGAGAGGGATATAGTCGGCTTTGCTTGTGAGGGGCAGCCCGCCTCGGCCTGCGTCGTCGCGGCGGAAGCGCACCGCGGGGTTCGCATGGTGGGGCTGCGCTGGGAAGGATCTGATAAGATCTGATAAGATGGCTACCTAAGGTATCTGCCTTATTCCCCTTAGGTATCCGTAGGTACTCAGCTTGTGACTTGGCTGTACTATTTCGGTGGACCCGGTGAAGGCGGGGTGAAGAATTTGCTTCACCGAGGGCGAGGTGAGTGGCGTTGCGCTTTCCTCTTTCAGATCTATTTTCTGTTGATAGGCGTTTGGAGGTTGGAACCAAACTCGCGCAGTATGTAGTTAAAAAAGGCAAGGACTCTGAGCAGAATCTTCAGCCAGCTGGGCAGCGTATCGTAAGCTAAAAAGGGGAAGGAGAGCCAAGATTAGTGAGGTCGCTTGGGCGTTGTAGCCAGAATGAAGCTATCCGCACTTATCCACTCAATATCAGGAATTATCGAGCTCAAAATCGAGTTCAAGCAATGTGCTTGGGGTCTCAACAGTCGCAGGGTCTCGCGGAAGTGCGGCCAAGTTGTCACATAAAACCCTCTTTTGACGTTGACTTTCAATTCCCCCAACCCCCGGAGCCATCCTCACTTTCTTCGAACGTCAGTTGGACCTTCTTCCTCGAGGCACCCAAGAAAGTAACCGAAATCTACTGGAAGCAGTTGCGGTCCCTGTCTTCTCTTTCCTTTCCAATCGACCAATACCAGAGGGCAGCTCTTGAGTCTTGACTCCTGCCGATACTTAGACCCTTTATGCTCTCTCCGTCACTTCCTCCAGACAACTTCAACTCAACCTCTCCTTCTTCACACCTCCACCCAATTTCTTCAACCTGCTCTTTGCACATTCACTCAAGCCTGCCCCTTCATCAGTCCATCATCATCACCGCTTGACCTCACATCTTAATACTAACGCGCTAGTCTTCCTACGTTCATCGTTTGGACTTTCGGCACTGTCCCATTTCGAGCATTGACTTTACTGGATTTCATTGCTGCAAAATCATTTTCATTTAATTGGAAAGTTGGCAACAATTCTGAACTTCTTCTTCCATTATAATCTTCCTTCGAGAGCACAGGACGCATCTTCGAGCGACATTCGCCCGGAAACAGCTTTGAGCCCATTTCGTCTGCAGTACCGTGGAACAATACCTTCCAAAGTTTTCTCCAACAGTCGCACGATGAGTTTCATCGGGGGAGTCGCTCGAGTCAAAACCGAGCAACATGACGAGACCCAGCTGGATGGTCCCATCAACGAAGGCATCGAGGCGAAGAGCATGCAAGATCACGATGCCATGCCACATGTTTTTACCGAGGGAACACTTATCCCTGTTAAACAGCGAGATCTACTGACCTTCTCCTACCTAGAGAAAATGAGAAAGATCAGAGACCCAGATCTTTGGCAGTCGTTTTGCGAGAGGATCTTGCCGCTCCTGGACGATCTCGAGTCCGCTTGCAGAAGCATTGCTTCCTCCAGAAACCTTCAGCCTGCTCTCAAGACTGCGGCATCGCATTGGGTTCACCGAATTTGCGATTTGCGTCATCGAGCAAAGCGATCGCATCAGACTGTTATCGGTGTTCTAGGTAACACGGGTGATGGTAAAAGCTCAACTATTAATGCTTTGCTAGATGAAGAGAGGTATTTACTGCGCACTAGCTGTGCGAAAGTGAGTTAAGCTAATCGCTCGTACCTTAGTTTGCTTCCCACCAGCTGTATGCGTGCATGCACTGCTGTTGCCACGGAGATTTCCTACAACCATGACGAGGACGAACAGAACCCATACCGTGCAGAAATCGACTTCATCTCTCGTGAGGAGTGGGTACGGGAAGTCAACATACTACTGATGGAGTTCCTCGCCGATGAGACTGAGGAGAAGGAAGATCTGGACCCAGAAAGTGAAGCAGCCAAAGCTTTGGCAAAAGTCCAAGCGGTTTATCCGTCCATGACCATCCAAGACTTGGCTACCAGCACCTCGGCACAGCTTGCTGATCATCCAAATATCACCCGGCTTCTTGGCACCACCATGACGCTGAAATGCGACAATGCCCAGAACATCCGCGAGGAAGTCCAGCCCTACGTCGACTCCAAGGACAAGGATGACGATACCGCGGCATACTGGCCTTTAGTGAAGGTTGTCAGGATCTTCACCAAAGCCAAAGTGCTTTCCAATGGCATCACAATCGTGGATTTGGTATGTTGCACTTTACATGAAGTATCACTACGCTTAGATTCGCTGACATTGGCTTTGATAGCCTGGTCACCAAGATTGGGATGCTGCCAGAGCTGCGGTAGCAAGCAACTACATCAAGTCATGTTCAGGTATCTGGGTCGTCGCTCCTATCAACAGGGCTGTGGACAACAAGACAGCCAAAGATATCATGAGTAACTCCATCAAGCGTCAACTCAAGCTTGATGGAGCGTTCTCGGCTTTGACCATCATTTGCTCAAAGACTGATGACATGGCAATCAACTCGGGATTAGAAAGCATGAAATCGAGACTGAACAAGGATACTAAGGACGCATGGATCCAGGTCCAAGCAATTGATCGTCGTATCAAGGCTTTAGAAAAGGACCTCAAGGTCGTCCGGGGTTGTCGTAAACAAGCCCGCACTGCTACTGACGACGCTACAGAGCGTCTAGCTAAGAGAGCACGAACTGAGCCGCCCGATAACCAAGCAAAGGATCTTGCCCTAGAGACATCTATGGACTTGGCCGATGATAGTGCTACCAACTCTGATCCGAACGCAAAGAAGCATGAAGAGCTTGCAGAGCTGAAGCTCGAAAAGAAACAGCTCATGTACCAGGTGCATGCGCGTTTAATTCGGAGGCGCAACGAGCTCTCCAGAGAGGCTGTCAAGAAGCACCTTGCCAAAAGCTTCAGAGAGTAAGCAACATGCTAAGATATTATTTTTGAAACTTACACATGCTAATAAACAAGCAAGTCTTGATCGACAGGATGCAGCAAACTCCGACGCACATAGCCAGGCTATTGGAGAGCCCCGCGATTATGACGAAATGTCCATCTTGACTCCGGTGTTCTGCACCAGCAGCCATGTATACCAGAAAATGCAGGGTCTCGTGGCGAATGACGACGAAACGACTCCTGGTTTCGACACTGAGGAGGATACTGAAATTCCTCAGCTCCAAGCTCACGCTCAGAAGCTGACAGAGGAGCTTCGCATTGCAAAGTATCAAGAGGTGCTCAATGACATCTGCCAAGTGCTCAACTCCATAGCCATATGGGCTCGGGACACGGCAGAGACTAGAGCCACCATCGATGGAGAGCATTTGAAGGGGATGCTAATACGCCTTCAAACCGTGAGTGCAATCTGGTTCTTCTGCGCATGGGGTCATGAGATAACACTTGACTCAATAGGATATTAACGGAGACGTCGAGGATTGTCTCGACAATCTGCACTTGAAAGCAGAGACCATCTTATATGCCCAGATGACGCGCTTGAGCTCCAATGCCAGCCGGGCGGCAGTTCCTACCGCCCTTCGCTGGTGCCATATGAACCACTCGACCCTGAGGGCTACATTCATTCGTCAAGGCACCTGGAAGCTGCATAACTTCAACGAAGACCTAGTGAAGCCCATTAAAGAAAACATTGCCCAGACCTGGGCCAACTTCTTCCAGTTCAGCATCCCAAGCGTGCTTGACAACTTCTCTGTCTCTACGACCCAGCGACTGAGTACATTTCACGAACAAGTCATCAAGCAACTCGGAGTTCACGACAACGACCATGACGAATCTCCAACAATCATGCAGCTCAACCAGCAGCTCAAACTTCACAAGGAGAAGCTTGTGCGCATTGCCGCCCAAAGCCGGAATGGAGTCGATGAAGCCCAGAAGGACGCCAGTCGAGCGTTGACTCCACCAATCGCGGAAGAAATGGCTCCTGGATATGAGGAGTGCGGTCAGATACATGGTGAGTACGATTCCACTGTGTGAAGAAAAATCATGAAAACCAAATTGGTCCTTGGCTAATCACAGCGCAAATTCATACAGGAACTGGATCAGTCAAGAAGATGCATGCCAGAATCCAGGAATACATTCTCAACCGCAAGATTAAGATGTTTCGCACCGCGATCCGGAACGTCAAGGAGGTTCTCGAGGATGGCCTGGAGACGGTGGGCGAGGACATGACGGCTGAGATCAGGAACCTTGCTGCAACCATGCACGGCGATTATATGCTGGCGTTGGCAGAGAAGCGGGAGTCGGCACGTCGTATTGAGGAGGCGTCCAAGCGAGGGATGATGGAGTTCCTGGAGCATGCTGGCGAGCAATTCAGATAGAGAGGAATGGTGGAGCTTGCAGCTAAAATGAGAAGATGGTTAGAGCAAAGGACGTTCGGAATGAGACGTCATAGGTACAATAGTTTTAGACTTCGTTTAATCACAGATCCCGTTTCTTAATTCATTCTAACTTTATTAAACAGGGTAAATATCTTTCGTTCAAGAGTGACTATTGATGAGTGATTTGAAAAGAAAAACCGTCCTCTTCACATAGATTTAAAGTTAGCCTACAGGCTAGCGGAACCGCATAGGTTTTATTAATGACTTTTCAGCGCTATTACTTGTAGTAGACTCGAAGCCTGGGTAGTGTTATGTCTTGTAATCAACCAGAAAGCGTTCCTTACTCCACGTCATACTTAACTCAGTTTCAATTATCGAATAATTGCGATCGTCCACGGCCTGAGGTTATGGAAGGTTGTATTACTTTAGAACAGTAGGCCGGCGCTAGGCGCTGGTCCGGCGCCGCTGAAGAATCTCGTAGACTCTTTTAGCTGGCTTACACGGTCACTCTAAGGTTATTATTCTATAATTTCTATTGCTATTTACATAGCTATCTAAGTGAGTGCGGCCGGCTGGGAGAATGCAGTAGTCGGCTCATTAAAAAGCTTATAAATCGAGTAGTGAACTAGTGCTATCGTGCCTAGCTTTATTATCATCCTTATATACCTAATCTAGTCTATACAAATTTATTTACTCATGAATGATGTTAATCAGGACGGTAAAAGAGAGGGAGGAGAAATTTTATTTAAAAGACGTTTGTATATGAAAATAGCTTTAAACGGGAAAGAAGGTGGTGTTGGTTTACGTATCACAGGGGTGATTGTTCGATCGAACCGTGGTGATGAAGGGTCAATTAACTTGTATTGATCTCTGCGTAAAGAGGAAAAGAGAGCATCGCCGGTTGAACGCTGATATAGAGACCCTCAGATGGCCCCTGCGCTGGCGCTGACTCGAGGTCGAATTGGGCTTCCAATCCGACAGGTGGCCTAAGGTTGTTGAGAAGTCATGTAAAAGTATCGCCCTGAAAGAAGAATAGCGGGATATCACTCTTATAGCTTTTCGTTCGTTTGAACCCTTATTATTAGTGACCTCTCTGCAGATCATCTAGTTGTGCCTCCCATTTAGTCAAGTTTCGCCGCCGCCTCCTTTTTACCGTCTCCGGCCAACTATCCCCGCAACCACACAATCGAGATGTGAATATCCGTGTACTTCCTACATGGCTGTCTCTACATGATTACAACTTTCTAGTTTGCTATGGCTTAAAACAACTTGATAACCCTCAAAGACCCGCAGCCCAGGACAAAACTGGACAGCAACATGGATGACAAGATATAGAGCAGACTCAGCCTAGTCACTCAGATTCGAAAGGCGAATGTAAACAGCCCTATTAATATTTCTCCACAGAGCAGGTTTCTGGAGTCCCCATATGGCACTCAACACCAGTCCCCTTTGGAATCTTTTTCATAGACTATGGAGGCTTTCGAGTGAAGAAGAACATTTGTTTATTAGTGATCTGCATACACTTAAGTATCCTCGCTTTTCCAAGACTTATCAGACTGCGTAAGTATTCTTATCATATCTATCTAAGCAACATGTGAGCCATGCTGATAATGTCAAAGTTCTCAGCTAAAAAATTCCCCAGGGAGCCAACAACTTCGCTTTGGAGCCCCGTGAATCAGCCGACGACGACTCATCTACAACCACGATTCGACTGCAGGTCCATTGGTTGAGGGGGACTCGGATGACTTCAATGGCCACAGCGGGATTGCAAAATAATCCTTGGCAGACTATCGCGGTGTATTTGTTGAAGAGAACGAGTGGACTGTCAACTCCCGCCCCATCAAAGAGGAAAGATAAACCAAGATACCTCCAGTACTTGTCGACACTTCTTGACAACAGAAATTCTGTTTCAATAGTTATATGCATGATCCTGCTGCTTCACTCTTTTCTGGACTGTACAAGGTTGTGTGTATGTTCTTCTATGTCCCAAAATATTTGAGTGCTATACTTCGACCAATCAGTTGTTTAAACACGAGTTAGACAGATCTCCGGGATAGCAAGACAAGATCTCAAAATCGGTGAAATCTGGACCAAGCATGTTTCTGTCATTAACGAGGAAACAACTTGAGGTCTCGGAGTAAGAAAATTTAGTCATGGACTCAAGTTACCGCAAAGCGCAAAGCGAAAGCCTTAGCCAAAGATCTGATCTTCCGTGGCCACGTCGAGGCTGTCCAATGAAATGTAGATATCTCCATTTCCCATTGCCCCCCCACCTAGTCAGGCCGTCACCAACGTCATCGCCAAGATCAAAAGGTTGAGCGACGATACTAAAACACACAGCTCCGCGTCCTTGATGACTCCAGAAAAACCGCATATTTGTACCCTTGATTTGAAGAAAGACTCTATACGTGCCCCGACACGGCCGAAATGATCTCTGACTGGCGAAACTACTCTCGTCAGTTCTCTGTATGGGCACTTCGGTAACATAACGAGGGGCCGCTTTTTTGTGGCTCGCGTACAGTTAGTGACTAATACCTATGTTGTGAGCAAGGCAGGGGCTGGAGTATACGAGCTTGGAAAGCTTCCACACCTTCCGTCCGGTGACGGGATCAGATGTGCAGCCATTATCTGGCCGGGAGTCAATCTCGGTAAGGCAAATATGCCTTATGATGGGCGACTGATGAAATAGTCTTGTGGTTTGGGCAAAGGATTGAAACTTGGAGGGTGACGGAATTGTGGCTGATACACCAAGGCAGCACGGCCTTGACCGACGCACATATCAGGCGGACTTTTCCACAAGTCAAATATCTTAGAAGACCTACGTGAGCTGGAGTTGGCTTTTCGCCCGACTGCCAAGGTTGCCTGCCTCTCAAGAAAACCATCATGGTTGGTGGCACGCAGCTGTCCTAATGTTGTGTAACCACACGTTTCCCAGATATTGTGCCACCTGCAAATATTTCCAGGGGCCCATAGGCTACAAAGCGCATCCTCACCTTCTTAAAGGGGCGGTAAGACACGGCTGAGACCGCGGCCAACCACGTTCGTCATGTGAGTAATATTCCCTCGGATTGTTCGCAGAACAGCACTATGTACATCTACAAATGACCTTGAATCGCCAAACAATATTGCACTGTGATGGCTATCGCCCGATGGCTTGCATGGCGTCCCACCATTGCAAAATGGGCAGCGGACAACCAACCGCCCACTACCACTACAGTCTGCTTCGAATTGTTGTCTCCCCAAATCCCCCCGACTCGAACACCGTTCCAGGGGTTTCCTTGCCTTCTGCTCTGCTCTTCTCTCATCAACTTCCCCATCACAAAGTAGTAATAACAGCAGCATGAACACTACGTCAACCGCCAAAGAATTGGAGGCCCAATGGATAAACCCTGGCGATGTTTCAACCATTCTTTTCATCCTCGGTGGTGATATCGTTCAGAAAGCCTTCTCTCAAGGGACCGGCAAAGCCTATGTGCCCGTCTGTTTTTCTTTTGGCTGTGCTGCTTATGCATTCATCGGACTTGTGGGTATCATTGGCGACGGCCGTCTTCTCTCGCCACCTGATTACGCATGCAAGGTTCTGAACCTGGGTTCAGGGTATCTGCGTGAGAGCAGGAGCTTCGTTCTCGGCAGGTTACTGCGTGACATGGAAGCGGTCGAGTCTCGCATGTCCGTTGCAGACGACGAAGACGGCGACTATGCCCTGAGAATATCGGTTTTCGAAGCAACTTGGAATGGAAATGACCCCACAAAGTTCTCTTGGAGTTATTTACACCTCATCGGCATGGTTGTGACCCTGATTCAGTTAGGGATTGCACTTGTTCCATTCTTTATCAATCGTTCCTGGAATGTCCTTCTGATCACGGCAGCGGGAACTGTATTGGTCCAGTTGACTGGCATTCTGCCTCAATGGACAGCGGAAAAATTGCCCAATCGACAACGATCCGCCCAGATATTTGCCTTGACAACAGGAAATGGATCACGGGATATCATGGTCATCCTAGGCTACGGTCGGTGCCTGGATCTGGAGGCCCTGGCCTCGATGCCATCACCTCGAATCAGTCGCCCGTGGGAAAAGTTCCGATGGCTCTCGAAACCTCAACGCAACAAGATGAAGGAGCCCATGATGCCAAGAAGAAACACGATGCTTCGAAATGCGAAGAGATGTGCTGTTTGGCCAGTCCGGGGGCTTCCGCTGGGTTTCATCCTCACCCAAACTTCCTTCATAATCCTTTCGGTCTTGTGGCTTCTTCTTCTCATCAATGTTTCTGGAAGTCGAAGTATTCCCGAGACCTGGTGCATATTGGGGGTTGGGGGCCTGGGAATGTTCCAAAATGCCTGGCTTGCTGCCGCAGAGGTGCCAACCAAGTTACGAAACTTGCCTCTTAAGCGAGTCGATCGTATCAAGTCGCGCAAAGTCATGGATGCTATCATGGACTTTCACACCACGTATGGTCGAGGAACTTCCTTGCGCAACGAATTCTTTCCAGGCGAATTGAAGCCCGAGGAAAAGTCATGGTGGCATGGGGATTACTCGCAGTACGAAAAGAAGAGAAGAGAAGACAAATTGAGGAGTGAATCAAGACGCGACAGCCCAAACAAGTACCCAAGGTTTCTATATGACGGAACAGAACTTGAATACCTTCACCAAGCAGAGCCTTTTGTGCTGACGGACGACTTCGACAGCGGACGCCAATACCCAAAAGCGTCTCCTGAGGTTGATGTAGCCGGGTCAAAACAGTCTACTAAAGGCTCAGATTCAAATGAACCGACCGAGCGACGGCAATGGGATATCGAAAGAGGGCCAGAGACATCTCACAACGCAAACGAGAAGGTAACGAATACGGACGGAGGCATTGACGTGGATAACAAGAAACGCATGGTAGACGGGGCAGGACTCATGAGGTTGTCTCCTACAACGCGCCATTCACTTATCATGAGACCGAGGACGGACAGTATGAAGTCCATCCCGTGGGCAACATAAGTAGCATTTTCAGCTTTTCACTTCAGATTTGGCCGCAGGCTCCTTATGGAATACTGAGCGGGCGTAAATTCTTGATGCTCTGACCACTCAGTGACTATGCCGATTGTACTTGGCCCCGACGAGTGTGCAAGTCATTGGCCATATGGTCCGGTAGAGTAGGTAGAGTACTGTTGTATCTTCAAGTCACGACTTTTTATGATCCAAGAGGCCGCCATAATGAGATAATACCTAGTTTGTAATATTCCATACTCATCGTACGGGTTCTTGAAAGTGCGTTGTATTTGGAAGGTTGAAACATTAAACGCAAGTCTAGTGATTCAAGAAGAATCCTGAGTTTCAAAGTCAACAAAGCCACCAAAATCGTACTCAAGTAAAAACTACACGGACTCATTTCTCATCTTTTCACATCGCTTATCTGATTGAATCTAAGACTGTGAAGAACCAGGCCAAAAACTGCCAATGACACGTCTAAGGGTGTTTACTGCCACGAACACGTTCTTCGTCGACTCTCCTGAGCCTTCCTCTTCCCCTTCCTGGTTTGAGAATTCCGAGCCTCCAGAAGCTAATGGAATTCTTTCAGCCATCACATCATCCTCTCTCTCCAGTTCACACGCTAGTGATGAGTGGGACGAGGAAACTAGCCCACCCCCTATCGACAAGTCGATTTCTTCGGGTGCTTGTTCCAAGCTGTCTGCGTCCAACGTGTCATCTTTATACCCATGTAATCTGTCTGAGTTTTCAGACTCGTCCTGATCGTGGTAACCGTCAACACACCATTGCTGCGTATCGCTTACTGCAACGCCAGAGACCTGATTTTTGCCGAACATCTGATACCGTCTCAGCACTGGGTTTTCGACAGAGTCTTCTGTGTCTATTGCAGTGCGCTGGTCGAGGGGAGCCACAGGATGGATCGAGAATCTTGCAACCTTCACCCTTCGAATGATTCGAACAAAGAACGTCCCGTCTGTGGAGCCACTCTCTTGTTCACCCTCCTCCTCTAGCGCCCCTGAATCATGAATCCTCTTCTCTTCTTTTCCCCTGATAACCGATCCCTGAATGCAATTGGATTGAAGGGTATCATCTACTCCTTTTTCCAAGCTGATCTGGGAATTGGTGTTTCCCTCTATACGTGGCTGGCCGTAAGTTTCGACGAGCAGACCAATTTCTCCAGGGACCTCCACCGGCCGGGGCCTGGACAAGATAATCCTCAGACTCAACGAACCCTCTTCATCCAATTTATTACCCAGGCTGTCTGCGTGTTCGCTGAAAGACTCACTATCAGCATCGGTTACTTGATACCACTCGTGAAGGCCTCTGTTGATTGAAAATCTGAACGAGGTGTCTCCTCCCACCCCGATAATATCTCTGAGTTTTTCCTTTGAGGCATGGAGGATGTATCCTGGGTATTGCACAAGAATACCTTCTGGAACCAGGGTAGTGTGGAACCTAGGGTTACTCAACGGGTACGGATACGATTCTTCTCCGTGCGACATCCATGTTGCTGGTGCCCATCCAAAACCTGCCTCCGACAAACGTTTGCCGGGTAAGAAGATAATGCCTGCCGGAATAGAGTTCTGTAGTTCTCTGTGGTTGCCAACTGATTTCCAGAAATCTCTCATGAGTTCGTTGCGCCGTTTGTCGTTGTCCGTCACTCCTGTCTCTCTTCGTTTCAGGTCCGATGTCGTCTGAGGAATAGGAATGTTGAGAATACTGGCCAGAACAAGCGTTTCGTGTTCACGTCGCTCGATCGTCTTCCCGAAGAGTACATTTAACTCACAAATATACCGTCAGTTTGAGAGAATAGACTTACTCGGTATCGTGTAGCCCTCCAGGCGTTTGCAATAAGCACTGCTCGGGCAGTTTTAGCTTTGCCTTGTGGCTTCAAGGATCCATGGTCTTTGCGCATCATGCCATCCGCAAGCTTTCTTCTGATCATGCCGCCCATAGAAACCCTCAAGACGTCTTCTGGATCATCTTGATTCCACATTTCATCCAGAGTTCGCAATTGTTGTCCTTTGTGCCCTTTCATCGCCAAGTGCAACTTTCTGCTCACGAATGCCTCTTGCAAGGTCCATAGCCGCATCATCCATCCACAAGCGAGTAACCCAGCAGCAGCTGTCCGACAATCGTCGGCTGTTTTTACCTTGCCAACCAAGTGCTTGTCGATTACAATGCAATGACTTGACTGGCTGAACACGTGATGTATTCGCTCAATGGCCCGCCTTTTGATTTCTGTTCTTTTTTCACGCTCTTCTGTGTCCCCTGTCAAGCCTTTGGTGTTTATGTTCTGCGGGATGGCCAGAGTGTCGAGCCAGAAAAGATGATCGGTTTTGTCGTCAGATCGAAAGACCTCTCGGAGATACCCACGGATTGCTCTTAGATGACAGGCATGGATCTCGCTTTTGTCCTCGTTCCCAAGACCTTGAGACCAAACGTGTGAAATTGTCGCGAACTCCATGTTGGCATTTTCTTCCCACCTCACAACTTTGACTGACTCTTGTCCTTCAGCCCCAGCGATTCTGAGTAATGGGAACGGGCCATTTTTTGACTCCTTAGGCTCAGTATCCAAGATCTCCATGACCTCGGCTTCTCGGGGACCGATCCGACGGCAAGCTTTGCTGTTGGCGCAAGAGCCATGATGTGAAGGACTGTATGTGCGTTGGTTGTTTTCTTTGTCGGCTGACTCGATGTAGAAGCACTTCCCAGGCTTACACTTTCGTCGATCTTTCCTATGTTTGTTGTGCCTATTGTTCTCGTGAGAACGCAGGGTGATGTATAACAGCGTTGCATTCCGGCCAAGTTGTCCTTTAATGACCTCTCTGGCTCTAGGACACCACCGCTTTTTGATCATTTCCTGGGTGACGAATCCCGGAGGACCCCATCCTCCCTCATCGTCAACTTCCCATCCATAAAGGCTTACATTGCATACTTTCATTGTCTGTGTCAAAGTTGCTGATAGTGTTTCTCCAAATATCATCAGACACAGAGCCTCATGCTCTGCCTCGTCGATATCATCGTCGTCACTGTCGCTCTCGCTGTTCCCATCATCAATACTCGTAGCTGGTACAGGGAGCTGGGTGACCCTCTCAGCTAGGTTCGCGGTTACAACTTGTTTTGCTAGCTCAAGGAGTTGAATTGCACGGAAGAGTTTCTGATATGTGTCTTCTTTGTTCCTTTGGTAATGCCGAACCATTTGGCGATGCCATGATTTTAGAGCCTGGGTTAGTTTCTTCGTGCTGAGCTGGTCCGAATCCACAAGGTCGGTGTGGTCAAGACATGAATCTTCGACCAGACAAAAGAAGGATCTGGATAGTTGAAAAAAGATCCACCCCTGTAATAGCGTGGGACAGTCATGCAATGGTTTGCATCCAGGAGTTTTCGATTCTGCAGTCCTTTCGTTCAACGTGAAGTCTTCGTTGAGGTCCCAGCCATGCCTCAGAGGGAATGTTACAAAATCTTCGAAATTGCTCCCATGTTTCTTGTGGCAGTCGTTCAGCTCCTTGTGATAATATCCAATAGTAAGGCCTTTGACTTGGACACCTGAGTATGCATCTTCCAAGTGCTGCATGTTGATAGATCGGCGGAGGTTTCGGGTGAGATGCAGGAATGTTGATAGTTGACCAAATATTACGTGAGGAAACAGGCAACGAAACAATGCTTTGTGCTGGCAAGCCGAGGAAAATTGATATTTAAAGTCGGGACGAAATCATGTAGTTCATCAGCCGTTTTCCCTGTTCTAGATTTCTCAGCAGGATGCCCCACACACACTCTTTGATCTACTCAAAATATGCATCAGGCTGTCTATCAATAGCTGGTTGTTCTGGGACAGATCCTTTCTTATTTTACCCTAGTCTCTCACTCTTTGTAGGTGGTTAGCCATGCACAACCTCCTCAAATGCACGTCAGACACATTCCAGCAATGCCGCCAATCGGACTGAACCAAATCTCATATGCTATGGGTGGTTAGAGCAATGCTACTCTGGTAGCCTGATTGGATTTCTTCGCGGAGGCTTAATGCTACAAACATACATTTACTGGGCAGTGCCACACACTGTGATACTTCGACGGCACAAGTCTTGGTGACCTCCAGCGAGCGAGAGGGTGGCGCAGCCAGCTGACTCCGATTCCTTTTCTGTTCAGCTTCCCTTCGCTCCCGGCCAGATTCAACCATTCCACCCTCATCAGGCTGTCACGACACGACTACGAGTCGTTTCGAGTGATCCTGAACCGGATTTTCTGCAAATACGTTACGTGATTGTGGATACACAGCTAATCGAGATCATGGCAAAGGTCTGTTGGCCACTTGGAAAGCCAAATGCCGAGAGTCATCTGCTAATGGCTTTCGAAGGCGCTGGAAATTCAAAAAGGTCTTGCTCACTACAAGAGCACAGATGGAAGCAAGGTTCAGCACAAGATCAAGTCAGATTCTCCAGGATGCCCGACGTGATCATCCATGATAGAACCGATTCAATGCTGACCTTTGGCTAGAGTGTTGTTGATAGGTATTCCCAAGCCAGCCGACTCCGAACATTATCCAACCGAAATCATCACGCGAGATCTTGCAGAGAGCGAAAGGTACCCTTTGAGGATTTATTTCATCAGACTAAGCACCGCATTCCGCCAACGGAAGGTCACTCCAGGAGCCGCGATTAACGAACTCGAAGCTTTGATGCAGGAAAAGCCGGAGAACACTCGTGGCAAAATCCTGCAAGGGGTCAAGAGACGGAAGACGTCGGTCAAATATGTCATAATCTCTACAGCGGCTACGGCATGGATGGTGAAAGAGACTATGATCAGGCACAACTCGGAACAGCCCAAGAAGACCGTAGGGCTTCTTTTTCTCCAATCTTGTCAGCATCGCCACGAAGGCTCTTCATCAGGCACGGAAGACGTTCCCCTCTCAGATTTCAATCAAAGACTTGATAAATTCTTCAATGTCTTATTTGACAGGCAATCCCTTTCGCCTTTGGGCCCGATAACCTGGGTGTTCACCGCAAAGGAGCACTCGCCGCAGAACTGTAACGATCTGGACAGTGTGAACAGCATACTAGAATCTCTTTTACGAGTAGCTATCAAAGTAGCGAACGCGAGTCATTTCTCAAAGAACGACAGAAACGAACTTCGAGATCATCCGGGAGTGGAAAGCTATGGAAGTTTCATTACGCAACGAAAAACAGTCTCCATAAGGATACAAAAACAGCAAATGCGAGCCGAATTATTCTTCCAGGACGGCGATCTGAACGGGGCGTCAACGGTCATGGGAAATCGGCCGAATGAGGGCGGTTTTTCCGAGGAACGGCTCAGATTCAGCATCACACAAGCGTTCGCAAATCTCCACTTGGGTGATCAAAAAGGAGCTGAACAGGAGTTGATCAGAATCCTGAATGAAGTCTCCGTTGAAGATAACAAGCATGATGGAGCCAATCTCGGTAGAATTCTGGAAGATATCGAAAATGAGGCATCGTACTGGCACGCCAACGCCTTGCTCCACCTTGGAGAGTACCAAAAGGTCAAAGATAAGATCGAAGAACTTTTCGACGAGGATCGCTTCAGACTAGATGCTGTGGCTCCTACCAGCGATGACTTAAATAGTCTTGTCCGCTCGGCCAACATGTTGCGGCTTCGGTCACTAGCCATCGCATCCCTAGGATTGTCCAAGGAGACGGACGCGTTGCTCGAGTCAGCGCTCGATCAAGCGACAAAACAATGCGAAAAATTACTCAGCATTGGCAGAGACGGCGATTCCATGTTATCTACCGAAGCAAAGTTTGCTCATAGGGCAACATCTACGTCTATTAAGCTTGCCAGATCAAGGATCTTGGCTCTTCGAGGTGACAACAAGAAGGCTCTTCTGATAGTCTCCGAGGCTTTGAGCACTTCTGTTGAGCATATTGGTGACAAATACATGCTCACCCTTGAAGTGGCCGTTTTGGCTGGCCAACTTCAAATTGCAACATCGCAGGTCGCCCGAGGTCAAGACTTAATCGCCAAGTCTTTGGAGATCATCACAAGGAAATACGGCTCTAATCATCCTTTGGCGCTAGAGGCATCCTACGCACTAATCTCTGCGGCACAAGCAGAGGGACGACTGACACAGGCGCTGGGCAAGTCACAGAATTTGTGCAAAGTAACAAGTTACAATATAGGACTGGGCCAGGACCATCCACTGGTTCTGAGATGTAAAGCCCAACTGGGCACATTACACATACAGTGTGGAAACTATCGGAAAGCTGAGAGAGTTCTGAAGTCAGCGTACGACGAATCATGCCGCAAGTGGTCAGACGAGCACCCGGAAGTCATGCGACTGAGATCCAAATATGCACTTGCTCGATACCATGCAGGGAAGATTCCCCAGGCTTGGGAAGATATATCTGCTGCGATCAGATGGCAGTTGCGTGTCTACCTGAGAGTTCCTGAAGAGAGACTGTGGGAACCGACAGAAAGTCCCAACCGTTGTTTGAAGGGTGGCTTGCTTCTTGATCTGCGCACTGCGTTCAAAGCGAAGGACGGACTGGCTGATCCTACTGTCATGAGTCACCCTCACATTCTTGACTCGCTTCTTACTCTCGGAAAGGTTGCATTGAAATTAGAGATTCCGGACCGCGATCTTGCTGTACAAGTCTTTCATTCAGTCTGGAGCTGCGGTGATGCGAAGCTATGGAGCTCTAGTGACACGGTCCTGGAAGCCGCACTTACTCTCGGAACGATACTGCCACCAGCCAGTCCAACCCGGGAAATACAGGTACGGAGTATCGAAAAAAAGATTCCTATCAACCCAGAAAGATGTTTCAAGTTTGTTATTGCTCAGGCGTCGAGGTCTCGATCAAGCAGCGGGTCAGAACTCGACACTTCAACTCTTGACAAAGGCGGGGAACGGGGCCGCGAACTTTACGGCCAGCTCTCAACAAGCTCGCTTACGGCTCATCTCACCTATCACCATCCCAAAGTTCTCCGTGCTCGGCAAGAAGCTGTGATGGTTAGCGTTTTCAGCTACGAAGCATCTGACGGCAACATCAAACACCTGCAGAATCGGACAGACGACTTGAAAAGAATCCTCAAGTGCCAGGAGATCAGAACAGGCTGGAACCATCCCGACAGACTCAAGACCATGCTGTCATTGCTAGGGTTACAACTCGCTCTAGGCGGGCCGATGGAGGATATCAACAATATTCTAGCGGACTTGATGCGACGGTTGAGACGACCCGAGATTTTTGAGGAGCGCATCATCCAAGCATTGACCATGCAAGAAAGCATTCTTCAATTGCTAAACATTGGTCATGGTTTTTCAAAGCAGGCTAGAGATGCGTTTGAGTCCATGAAAAGATCTTTGGATTCCTCAGAAGGTGCAAAAGATCCAGAGTTGAAAGAAGCAGTGGAGAATCTGATGTTGAGATGTCAACGCGCCCTGGATGAGGTTCAGCCAAGTGAAGAGAGAACACGACCCCTAGCGGGTAGGTTCAAGCGGGTTCTAGGATGATTTCAAGATGATTTCAAGTAAGCTAATGTCGCCGTCATCCGTATTAGGTGATTACTTATTGACTAGCACCCAAGGCTGTCAACACACCACCACCATTGAGATTCACGAAGTTGACCATCAATGCCAATATGAATTTGAGTTTCCTTCTTCTTCAAATCAACATCTCAGGCTGAACAATCGGCTCAAGCGTTTCTAATCGAGGATCCTCAGTGTGGATTTGTATTGTTATCGGATTTCTGGGCTATTTTAAGGTGTCACTCTCAATCTTGTCTTCATTAAATCTTTGTTTATAGATATGGCCATTTTAGAATCAAGAGCAGAGCATAATGCGTGACATGATTACCTATACGTTTGCGAGCAAATACTTAATTCCATTCCACTGCTCAATCGCACTAGGCAAGATCTGAGCAGCAGGGAGAACAAAGCCGCCTCCAGCAGATCCAGAAGGTCTCAGCTCAATGGTCCACGCCACCTCTGCACCAGCAGCGCCAGTAAGATAGTCAGGAGCGCTGCCAGTGGTGGCGTAGAGAGTAGAGCAGCTAGGTCCGTAGGTGAAGCGGGTGCCGTAGGCCTGGGCGATGGTGTTTGCAGTGCTGGTGGCGAGGGTCATCTGGCGGGCGTGGTTGGAGGCCCGGGCGGAGCAGTCGTATCCGTAAGGCAGGAGGATATACTGGCCGTAGCTGTGCCAGTCGATGAAGAGCTTTATACCGTTGCCGGCGGCGAGGCGGTCGGTGTAGGCCTTCAAGGCGACCATCTCGGTGGTGTCACCAGCAGCCTGACCTTTGTAGGTCTCGGAGCAGTAGTTGGTGGAGGCGCCGCCGGGGACTTGCCAGTTGAAGGGCCAGTTTCTAATAGATGTCAGTCCAGATTCTTGATAATCAATATGTGCTCGACGTACCGGTTGATATCGGTACCGACACAGGTGCTGCCGGATCTGACTTGACGGTTCTTGCGCCAAAGTCGGTCGTTGGTCTGGGTATAAGTAAAGCCTAGGATTTCATCAGTCAATTGATTTAAGATAGTCTTTTCTTGCTCTCATGTTTCTTACCATCAGGGTTGACAATAGGCAGGATGTAGAAGTCGTACTTGTCGAGGAGGGCCTTAACAGCAGCGTCGTTCTTCTGGTAGCCATCGATGAGCTGGTAGGTCAGGTATTCGACAACCTTTGTCATTTTAGCAACATGCCTTAGACCGACAATAAGTACAGCAACATACCATGGTGGTGATCCACTCGCGGGCGTGGACGGTACCGTGCCAGTAGATGGCGGGCTTCGAGCCCTTGCCACCGCTACCCCACAAGTGAATACCGAGCAGGGAGCGTCCACCGTAAGAGTTACCAGCGTTGACCAGCTCCGAGTTGCTGGGGAAGTTGGATTGCAGGTCGCGGATGAACTGCTGGTGGTCGGCGAAAGTGTGATACGAGTTGAACCACGTCAGGCTAGGGAGGGCCTGGAGACTGCTATCGCCGCTGCCTGTTGAATGTCAACTAAATTCTACGCAATCTTTCATGAAAGCCGGCATCTAGAGTCTTACTCTTGTAGGGAGCAAAAGTGCCCTCCTCGGCGATATCAGCGCCGAGGTCCTCATGAAGAATGGACGTCTCAAGATCAAGCTCCTCGAATTTGGATATATCGCCAGCGGGGATGGCGACATCGAGATGCTCGCTATTATCGAGGTTGAATTGGATCGCAGCAATGTTGGCAATTTTCCTCTTGATCGATGCGGGGTCGTTGTGCGTAGAGATACGGAAGGCCTTGAAGCCATCGTAGGTAATCTTCTTCTCCAGAGGGACTACTGCCGCGGCTGAAGCCAGCGGCAGCACGAGGGCGAGACCAGCGAGGAACTTCATTTTCGACAACAGGCTCCGGGAATGGGCTAGCTTTGCGGTGAGTTGAAGACTAGAGTGCTGGAGGAAACTGGTATACTCAGGGCGATCAGCCGTACCTCTTTATGGAGATCGAATGGTACAGCCTACTCTCCGATCTTTTCTAAATAAGCCCTTTCGTGAGCTATTTCAGTATAGTGTCACCAATCGGCCTTGCAGAAAGTGGTAGGTGTGATTGTCGCTGTCTCGGGTGTACCCAGATAAGCTCAGGGGTTGCGGTCTTGCCTTCCCCTCAGCATCCCCGCGAAGCTAAGACATAATATAGTCGGCTTACATTTCCGTGTCAACGTCTTCTCATGGACCGGCTTTACAGCTCAGCAAGACTAAGAAAGTTCTCGTGCGTCACCGACCTTCTGGAAGGCAGGGCTTGACCCATTCGAGAAACCATAAGCCGGGTGTCAAGGGTCCGACCCGCCACTGCCGAGACAACACGACAACTCCACCTAAGAGTAGGGATGAACAGTCTGGGGGAGCTTGCATGACTTGGGCAGCTAGGTTTCTGGCGAGTGACCGTAAGCTCGTTGGGCCATCAGTTGAGGAGCTGTGCTCGCTTAGTGTAAGCCTTGAGTAACATTGAGCTAAGCTGTCAATGTTATCTGATCACCTTCCTCATCCGGCCATGGGGAGGGATTAGTTAGCCTCCCTCACGGCTAAGACGTATTTCACAACCAAATATCCGGCGCATAATTTGCTGCCAGGCATAATTGGAATGAGGAAGGCGGGTAGTTGACTTGCTGGACGATACCAGCCGACCCGGGCACGCAACTCGCACGCAAGCCTTCGAAATCCTTCTCACCTGCCCTTAAGGTTTAAGCTTAAAGCTCCCTCAACGGTGACAATTGGTGACTAGCGTGCTAATTGTACGAGCCGATCTGCATAGCCCGGGGTAGGCCTGGTTGGACTCCCGAATGTTACCCCGCGCGGCGGTACGGACCTAGTTCAGACAAAATAGTCTCCTGCGGCTTAGTGTCGTCAAGTCTGATTTTGGGCCATGGTGTTCTAGAATCGACTGTTGCTTGTAGTAATTGCCGGGGACCTTTGAAGGTAGAGGTTTGAGCAGTTTGAACAAAGAAGCGCTATTCTTTTTTGAACGTTGACTTGTGGTATGATGGCTATTGTTGGTAACCTCATTGAGAGGTAAGATTGGGTCGGGGCGGAAGCAACTCCGCAGAGAGGGGGAACATTTCACGAAAGGCAGTTCGATAAGATGGTCATTAATTGCCAAGGCTCTAAGACGCAAGCCAAGGACGAGAGCGAGTTTCCAGTCCGGACATCCCAGCTGCCAAGATTCGCTGACTACCTAGGTAGCAAATGCGATGATCCATTCTTCAATCTTAGTGTCGGAGTTGAGTCACCTTGGCGTTTAGTTATCGTGCTCTTTCCTTTATCAACGCCGATGGTCATCGAAACCCAAGACAGTCGGAATCCCCATATGAATGCTCCTGTGCCAGAATCCATGCCCCGCGGCCAAGATCAAGGAACTGAGAATTTATCTATTGGCTTCTGTATGGTCTTGATTCCCAAGCTAGTATCGGGCGCTCATTATAACAGGGCAACAGCCGCCACAGTTAGATGAGTAGTTTTCTGGCATTGAACAGAAGACTCATCTTAGGTAGTATACGCATGCTCGACTGGGGCATATTCTGCATTTTGAATTGACCGCAGCATTCCTACGAGGACAATCGTTATCTTCAATGGCATCAAAAACAGGGTCAGAATAGCCAGTCCTCCTCTTCATCAATGCTGCTTGCCAAGTCTTGGAACTGGACTCTCTGAGCCGCGAAGCATTCAGTCAAGTATCGCAACTTGGCCCTCGGCAGTCTCAATCCATGTCGCAATCCAAACTTTACCACTCGCAGCTCCGGGGAAATTTCCGGGATTCTTTCTAGTGATACCTCCAGATCTTCTTGGAACTTATTTTATTACCCTAGATGGGCATTGTACTTCCGTCCGTGGCCTCTAAGTGATGACCATACTGATTTGTGGCGGCTCCATGGCTTGATGCTGTACTCCGTCTCGCGCCGCGACGAGGCAACGGAGCATGGGTTCAATACGAGCTCTTAGTTCCTGTCATGGAGCGCAGTTGCCAAGTACATCAATTCAACGATATTCAGGGCAATTGAGCGAAGTTTCCTGTGTTTTCTGTCAACCCTGGCACTCCACACACATAAACCTCGACGGTCATTCATTTAGGCGTTGCTGGATCTCTACCAGGGTGCGTTGCTCTCGCTCAAAGTAGTCACCACTAGTTTCTGATGGGAAACGATCTTCGATTCTCCGCAAAAGGGTCTAAGATCGTCACCAGGGAGCTAGACAACCTCAACAACCTGCCAACAGAGGACAAATCCACACCAGGAGTTGGTATTGCTGTTCATATGTAAAAAGAAGCCAACATATCAAATTCTGACCTAGACTCGAGCCAGAGACTAAAACTGAGACAGACTCATGGCCATAATGTTATAAAACTTCATCAGATTAAGAAACATATATTGCTTACTGAATCCTTGGTCAGACTCATTTACAACAACGGTCTTTGATCTGAAACAAGATGGGCTTCCTTTCTAGCAACATTGCAGCCCTGTCTAGTCTTGCCGTGGCCGAAATAGCCTCAGTTCCTCCTTCTGCCCACGACCTCTCTGCCCGCCAGGAATCCGGCATCACGACCGTCAAATTTCTCATCCGCGCAGTCTCAGAGCACCGCTTCATGAATGGTCAGATCTCGGGTCAATAGAATCCGGAGTGGCCATGGCGGACCTCTAGTCAAATGGCAGCGACGTTCTTGAGAGTAACTGTATCTACCTCGCTGGTGACGGCGCCTACAAGCTCATCTTTGGAACCGCGATCCGATCGGCAGCAGTGCCCTTTACCATGCAACGGGTGGCGAGAACAAGATTATCTTCATGAAGAAGCTTGATAAAGGGGCTCTACGCTGGTGGCAGCGGTCCACTCTTGATTAATAGCGCTGAATTTAGGTTCACTGGTATATCCCACTTTTTCAACTGTCAGCCCAGGCCATTGCTCCTCTGGTCAAATCTAATGAAGAGGGGTCTTCACTCTAAGACAGGCTGCGTAGTCGAACAGAAGCGATTGGGATGCCAATAGTTTTCATGTCCCAACTGGAGAAAAATATGAATGGTTTCACATTGCGACTAATTCAGCGCCGGCGTAATTAGTTAGTGACGGGTTTTGTTAAAAATAATTCATCAATTGATTGAATCAGAATAAAGCCTTGGTATTCATCTGAAGATCCAGTTACCATTTCAAAGGAAAAGAAAATGGTGGAAATAGGAATATTCACCAACGCCGACTCCATGTGTATCCGTACTCCTCTTCCCTGCCCATTGACTTCATTATTCCCAGTCCTTCTCTACCTTCCACGCATCGCTGGGTCTCAGTCCAGCAGCATCAAAATCACAGCCACGATGTCCCCATTTTCGGCGGAACGTTTCCCGTCCAGCTTCCGTCATGACGTCTATCCCAATTTGGAATCCGAGGGCGTCGTAGGAATAAGGCTCCCGCGGGTCCCCTCCCCTTTGACCCAGCTGCCAGGTATTCCTCTCGCGATCCGCATGCTTGTGGTTGAACATGTCCTGGCTAATTCTGTGAAGCCTCCTAAAGGATTTCAGGGGATCAACAGCTGTCGTTGAGTCTTCCTCCGCGCCTTCAGCCACATCATCCACCGGCGCTCCCGTCTTGTCCAGTTTGGGAACTGCTTCCGGCACCGGCAGGCTCCGCTTATCGTCTTCCTGCGAGACCTCGCCTAGAGCCTGGCTCGGGGGTGGATTCGGATCCGTGAAGCCGAACCCCTTCGGAACGTCGCCCTCGCGGTACAAGATGCGTAGGTCATCCAGCACCGATGCCACATCCTGGACGATACCCGCCTGCGCCTCATGGATGCTCCATCCCGCCTCCTCCAGCCGCCAGTGCATGTCGCAGTCCGTCATGTAGTACGGGATAAACGTATCGAAGCCGCCGACGTCTTCGTACGCGCGCGGGTTTACCAGAGCGAGGTGGTCGTATGCGAAGAATCGGGCGCCCCACTTGTGATCGGTCCGCATCGTCTCATTCAACTCCTTCACGGCCAACTCGTAAATGGTCTGGTACTCGGGCGTGCCCACTGCACCAGAGAGTCCCGGGATCCCCTCCTCGTTGGAAAGCACGAAGGCATCCATGTGGCTCCAGAAATAGTACGACCACGGCTTCTCTTTTGCCACTGTGAGGAAGAAGTTTTGGAGCTGCGCAAAGTTGAGCAGCACCGGCGTGCGCATGACGTGTACGCCGAGCATGTGTAGCTGGGTATAATTGAGATAGAACGGGTTCTGCAGCGTCAGTCGGCCCCGGGCATTCGAATCGTGAACGCCAGTGTTCTCCACGACGTAGATCTGCTCGGCTGGCCATCCGGCAGTGATATATCCGACCACTGTCTGCAGCAGCATCGGCCAGCTCCGCGTGAAGCCAATCATCAAGGGCGGCGCGGTGGTCAACGAGTATTTATGGTAGACGTTGGGCTTCTCGGGCCTATTCCACGACGGCACCGGCGGCGGCATCCCCGAGGAGAGAAGCGGGAAGGGGTCCTTGACGGGCGGCGGCGTCCATGTCGGCTGCGGTTTGTATTTGGGCTTCGGGGTCGGGGTCGAGGTCGGGTTCAAGCTATTGAGCTTGGGTGATTTCGCGTCGGCCACCTTTTCAATGACTGTGTATCCGAACTCGGTTTGGACGAAGAAAAGCAAGAGGCAGATTGCCAAAACGACGTAAATGACGGAAACATTCCGACTTGATCTGGGACCCGTCATTAACAGCATCCGAGGTGCTGGCAACGACAACATTGCGACTCTAGGGCGAGATAGTCTCCTGGCTCACGAAATCCGATTGTGAAGGAAGGCGAAAACGGGGAAAGGGGGCCAGAGGGGTCGAACTGGCAGCTAGTCGCTCTAGTGTCTCGTACGGGTGACGTGTCGCGTCGCCCAAGGTAAGTGATACGGAGTGACGGCACGACGGAAACAAAGGCGTTGCTTCTCATTCGTTGGTCAGGAACAAAGAGGTTATGTTTGTGGTTGGTGACGTCGGTCTGAGGGTCTGTTTGACGCCGTGATACGTTCTGCAAGGGAGCAAAGCGGTTTGCTGCTTTTTACGCAAGGTACCACAACGCCTTGTTTGCAGCACACGCTTTCTCGAGTCTCGAAACCGAGAATGAACAAATTGGTAGAGAGCCTGTCCTCGCAGAAGTCGAATTAAATTGCTTGGTCTTCGCTATAGTTCCGAAGGATTGAACACATGTATGAGGTGAACCTGGCGTAAGGGATGCCGTTATGCCAGGAGCTGGGACAACATGTTCGACGGAGTATGGAAAGGCATGGGACGAGGAAACCAGAAGCGAGTTAGATGATAACACCTGACATTACCAGAAAAAGAAAGAGTTCATTTGTCTGACAAAGCGGAAAACGCAAACGAGAGGAAACCGCTCCGAGGCAAGCATTACAATCAGAGAGCTCCGGGCGGCAGCCAACAGACTTTTAAGTGCAGGGAGGCGCTGCTTGTTTGTTGGTTCGGGAATGCTTGCAGACGTCACTGTTACACAAACAACATACGCACACTACATTGTACGCCAGCTTGTACGCCAACGCTAAGCTGTACACAGACCTCCAGTGTAGCTAACATCAGATGTTTCAAAGCGCCAGAGCCACGCGTTATCTTCCCCCTCAAGTCGCGGCCAGCGTATCCATACCCCGGGCGAGGATCTCAGCGGCGTGCGCTTTGACGAGCCTAGTCGACGGAGCACGTGCCCCACCTGCAGCCCACGAGGATGAAAGGGGCTCTCGGTGGGGTCCCGAAGTGGCAGAATGTACGGACCGTATGGGCGCTACCGTCTAATCTTAGAGAAGCTTGTATTCGACCGTCACTAGGTTCTCCCCCGTCGGTAGGGCGGCCAGGCAAAAAAAGGACTGGCTTCGTGATCCCAGGACTTGCCAAGTGGATCTAGGTCTATTGAAGTCGATGTAAACCCCCTTTATTTTTTTGTCTCCTTTTCGTTATTCTGACTTTTGGTGTGACGAGGTGCTTCCTGTTTTAAGAAGCCTCCTATCGTCCATTCTGTCGCACTCAATGGCACCCTAGAACGAAACGAAATTTGACTCGAATGTGAGTTGTTTGAGAGTTCTGTTGGGCATCGGCTACTTATGCATTGATGATTTCGAATCCTGACTCGAGATAGAGCATCTGTACATACCTTAGTGAACTCGCTATACCGAAAAGTTACCGTGATTTGAACGCATAGTGAGTTACAAATCTAAGTTTGCCCTGAGCAGAATTTCCATTGGCAGATTAACGATCGACCGATGTGCCGCCTGCCGGGCTAAACCTTTTTGCAGCCCGCATAACCGTTGAATGTAAACTCAATGGTTCGATTGTGAGTAGAACTCAACGTTGAAAATTGAGGCTGAATGCTGCAATGGCTGAGAACCATATCTAGCTTTAGGTGAATAATTCATTAAAGAGTGGGCCTCCCGAATAGCCCCGGGAACTATGCCGCATGGTAGAGGTGTTCAATTATCAGCGATCACAAAGCCGTGGGTATCAATTTCATTATTATTAAGAGTCTTACAGTCTCTCAGGGATTCCACTACTCTTACGATTCCACTACTCATATATGTAACAAAGCGGTGCCCCGGAAACCGTATTCATCAAGTTTCTAATTTTCACCGGAGTGTTGACGGGCGTGAGATCAACATCATCATCGACGCTACCCTCGGGACTCTTGGGGTTATCTTGGGGCGTCATCGTGCCAAACACGCCCTGCCGATTCTTAAAGTCTAGATTCTGCCAGATCCAGTACACGCGGTCGACCTGGGCTTGGTGGACCCAGAATGCCGGGTCGCCGGGCGCAATGAGATTGTCTGCTCCGGGGTCCCCGCCGATAATAAAATGACCGCCGCCGTGGATGCCTAATGTATTAGGGAAGAATCGATCGTCTCCCTGCAACAGCGATGAAAAGTTCTTGATGTTGGTCTGGTCGAGGATGAGGGTCGTTGTGTTTCTAAAGGAGTTGAACCTCATGGCTACGTCCTTGTTCAGGTCCCGCTTTAGGCATCTCGGCAGATCTTGGAGGGGATCTGTGACGTTGAAGGGCTTTGTTGTACCATATTGCGCGAGTTCGGCGGGGCCAATGTGTACCCGCATGTTCTGAAAGGGGCCTGACTTGATGCAACCGCCTCCGGATCCGGGTTGGAGTTTGATAGTGGTGTTCGAGAAGGGCCGGCGTAGTTGAAGGCCATCGTGAGGTATGAACTCGCCGTCGCTTCCCAGGGAGAATTCGGTGCCGTCGAAGACCGGTGACGCGGCCGGGTCATTGACATCGAGGCCCCATTCCCAGTATGGAAGAGCGCCTGTTGAAGAGTCAGCATCCCAAAGGTCTATTCACGGCAAGGCATCCATGGTCAAATCCAAACCTTTGTATCTGCATTGCGTGCGCAGTCTTTGCTCGAAGCTTGCCAAGTAATAACGATGCCAGGCAAAAAAGGAGGCCTGGTGTGATGATTAGTAATTTCGTTTATAAAACATCGTTTGCCCACCACGAGGTTTATAGAACATTGTAAGCCATGGCGATAACTCACTGTAAGATGCGTGTTGCGAAAGCTGGTGTAGTGAACGGCTACAAAGTCGTCATATAGGGACTTTGCCATTGGTACTCTCTTGGGATCTGATATCACCGGCTCATTCATAATGCATTGGACGGCAGTAATGAAGGATTTCCTCTCCGTTACAGTCAACTTCCGCCTATAGGTATGTTAGTAGCCACCTTTGAGTTCTCAAGGAGGGATATTATTGCAAATTACCATTCTTTTCTAATCAGCACTCCATCTCCTTGACACAACCTTGTGCCATTGGTAGTCATGTTGGATATAGGATGTTTTTGTGGGACATTGATTCTCCGCGCATTCTCGAGGGCCCTTTTATTCAACTTCGCCAATGCCGTTCCATTATTAATCTCTTCTTCTGTAAACTCGGGCTTTGGCTTCGGTTTAGGCGATGGCAGTACGATTGGCACAGGTGCAGGGGGCGCTCTCGGTATGGACGTTGGAGCTACCGTTGGCTTCGGCTTCGATTTGGGAGCCGGTGGTACTTTTGGCACAGGTGCTGGAGGCGGCCTCGGTAGCGGTGTTGGAGCTACGGATGGCCTCGGTATTGGAGCCAGCGGTGGTGCTAACGTGTCGGGTCTCTTCTTGCGATGGGCGGTGCCGGGTGTAGCGAGCGCGAGAAGCAAGACGGTAACCCCCAAGAGCCAGGCCCAGCGCGTACAGGAAGCCATCACGCTGAGAGGGAAGATACTGACGGGCGACGGGGAATATTCACCGCGAACGACTGATCATGAACTCGACTAGGCATCACCGATCAGGCCGTAGGAAATATTTGCGAGAGGAAACACTGATGATATAAGAAACCAAGAGCGCAGATCCTGGCCATCGGCTAGTTTCACGCGGCAGCGACTAAACAAAGTATAGTGGACTACCTTATTGCGATGAGACAGAGGCTATTTGTGCATGGATGAGTAGGCTGACCCGTCAAAAACCTGAGAACCATTACCTATGATCCGGGGAACGGGTGTCATTGGCTGTGCGCAACGTTGGAAGCATGGTGGGCAAAGGTTATAATAACCTTTTGCTTCCCGGACAGGGGCCGAGCCTGGAGATGAACGCTTCGGCGGCGATATCAACGCCCTGGTACCATCTCGCCTGCCCGTTGAAAGCTGCCGGTATGCGACGGCAACTTTGGGCAGGGAGGACGGCGTGGAATTGATCGGCACACTTCCCGGCCCCGCTCCCTTCCGAAGGGCTGGATGGTAATGAGGCTAAAGCTAAGAAAACAACTGCTAGTCAGGCTTTCAGGGTGTTGGTCGAAACTTTCGATCCAAGGCCTCACAGGTGGAAGTTAGCTTCTTGGGGATTATAGTAGCTTAAATGAATCTGTTATGTGGATGTGCGTCGAAGAGGAGTTGTCTCTTGACCTAGGATTGATGCCGGAGACTGTTCTGTCGTTGTGCTAGAACCATGTCTCAGCAACACCAGATGCACGCCCGATATTTCGACAGATGGCAGAATACCTTAGTCAGACGATCGACAAAGCGTTTTGCCCACAAGATTTATTGACGAGAGTTTGCGTCCAAGCAATGACAAGGTTCGGGCGGCGAATTTAGAAGCCCCTCGGACTGCTTGAGCGGGCTCATGATCTGGAGGAACTCAGTGGAAGACCAACGTGGAATTGAATCGTACCATGGCCCGTATCACCGAGCGCAAACAGCTGCCCAGAGCGTGGAGACGAAGGACGAACTCCGATGAAGTTGCGAGGAAATCATGCCTAGTTGAACCAAAGGACAGCAGCATTCTGACCTGATCAGCTGTCGCATGCAGTTATTGAGCCAGGTTTCAGACAGGAGTCTGTAGATATCACGAGGCAAGTGACATGGTTTCCGCTTGGCCCAGATGCACCCCTTTATTGTCCACCTCTGTCCCCCCATCCCTACCACGTGGACGCCTTCGCGTTTCGCGATGGGATACCAATAGGCTAAGTAGACACAGGAAATCGCAGAAGCTTAGGTAGCCATAGAACCCTGTCTAGACCGTCCGGCCGAGACTCAGCCCCAGACTCGAGAGCCGCTTCGAGAAGGTAGCCCGAGACCCCGTCAGGAGGTTGTCATGAGCGAGACAGTGATTTCCATATGCCGCGGCTGACGCAGCCTCATATTCATGATAAGGTATGCTGTATGCATGTTATATCTTTAATATAGGTAGTAAGATACCTTGCCGCATGGAGGCGACGTCGGGGTGGTGTCGGATGCGCAGGTGGCGGTCAATGGCTGCCGCTCTTTGCCGGAGAATGAAGGGGGAAGCAGACGGACCCACCCATCGGCTGCGGCGCCAGCTTTTCGCCTATTTCTTTAGCGAAGTTGTTTTAGTGCTCACCTCTCCAAATTTCCAGCGGTGATTCATTTTGATTCACTGAAAAAGTCCAGTCACTCGCTGTGGTGTTGACTCATCACTGGGCACGGGCCCCATCGTCCCCAAAATGAGTCGAAAGACCCCGCCACGCCCGCCACCGCTGATAAGATAAAAAATTCGAAAATCCCGGGCGACGATGGAGGGGCAGAGAGGGTACCCAACATCCACGCCACGAGCAACTCCTGCCACCTCAGGTAAACAGCGAGCCAACAACAAGCCACCGACAAGACACAGCACAAGCGCCGCCAACCCAAGATAGCAGCGCTCACAATGGCTTCCAACGAGTCTCCTGCTGCTCCCCATGAGCCCCCCTACACATACCGCCCCAACCAGGGCTACGAACAGACCGAAGACATCCCTGCCGAGCTGAGAACCGTCCCCCACGATGCCACCGGCCAGGAAGATGCCGACGATGACGACCTCGAAGACGTCTTTGGTGATGACGAGGAAATTGATGATGAGGATTGGACCGCCGACTCTGGCGATCTGACCAAGTCCTACAACCGCCAGCGCTTGTTCAATACCAACGATACCGCCGTCCCGCGTTCCAATGTCCAGAGGCCGACCGCAAACACCAAGTCGAGCGTCGACGACCAAATCACAGCACTCTCCAAGCACGCTGCGAAGATTAGACTGGATAGCGTCAAGGACAACGACGAGAAGAGCAAGGACAAGGCGGATCGCGCGACGAGCGAGCAGGTTCTGGACCAGCGCACGCGCATGATCTTGCTGCAGATGATCAACCGTGGCATCGTCAGCGAGATTCATGGTGCCATCAGTACAGGAAAGGAGGCCAATGTCTATCACGCCATCCTGCACCCAGAAGGCGACGGTCCCAACATCCAGCGCGCCATCAAGGTGTATAAGACGTCGATTCTCGTGTTCAAGGACCGCGAGAGATACATTACGGGCGAGCACCGTTTCCAAAAGGGATTCGACAAGAGCAGCAACAGGAAGATGGTCAAGCTGTGGGCCGAGAAGGAGTTCCGCAACTTGAGGAGAATACACGCCGCGGGCATCCTATGCCCGGAGCCCATCAGCCTGAAGCTGCACGTTCTGGCTATGGGTTTCCTCGGTGACAAGAAGGGATGGGCGTACCCTCGTCTGAGAGATGCCAACCTCACTGGAGACGACGTCGAAGAGCAGTGGAGGGCACTCTACGTGCAGCTTCTGGGTCTCATGCGCCGGATATACCAGGTCTGCAGGCTCGTCCACGCCGATTTGAGCGAGTACAACATCCTGTACAATGCCGGCAAGCTGTACATCATTGATGTGTCTCAGAGTGTCGAGCCCGACCACCCACGGGCGTTGGAGTTCCTGCGTATGGATATCAAGAACGTTGGTGATTTCTTCAGGAGAAAGGGCGTCGACACGCTCAGCGACCGCAGCATCTTCGATTTCATCTCTGCGGTGGACGGTCCTGTAGAGGAGCCCGCCTTAGCCGAGGCTATTGAGAAGCTTTACACGAGCAGACCCGCCGACAATGAGGAGGCTGCCGCTCAGCAAGAGGTTGACAACGAAGTCTTCCGGAAGCAGTATATCCCACAGACCCTCGAGCAGGTTTACGACATTGAGAAGGATGCCGCCAAGATTGGGCAGGGCGATGGTGACAAGCTTGTTTATAAGAACCTGCTCGCCGACGCTGTCGTTAAGGACGAGGAGAAGGAGGAGGAAGAGGAGAAAGAGACGTCAGAGGACGAGTCAGGCAGCGGAGCTTCACTGGCAAGTGGCGAGGAGGACGACTCCAGGTTTGACAAGGGCCGGCCTAGAGGGCGCAAGCACGAGGACAAGGACGAGAAGAAGGTGAGTTTTCCCTTGGGTGGCATACAATGAACAGCATCACTGATACAACACAGCAACACAAGCAGGCGGTCAAGGAGGCCAAGCGCGAGAAGCGCAAGGAGAAGATCCCCAAGAGCGTCAAGAAGAAACTTGTCTCGGCATCGTCAAGAAAGAAGCACTAAGCTGCAGAATCGTGGGCGAAAACAAGCGAGCTTAAACCTAAGCTCCAGCGAGGATAGGTCTGGCGGCGGAGGATACATGTATGTGTTTGCAATCGGGTGATGAAGACTCGATCGGCCACGGACGGGCGTCACGCTGTGTTTCGGCTCTCACGCCGTAACCGCTGTTGGCCCGTCATCACTGGCTCTAGAATGCCCTTGAGGTGTCACGCCTCGAGGGTATCGTGATGATCAAGGAGAGCTCTGACGATTGCTATCATTCTGTGGCGGTGTTGGAACTTGATACTGCAAGAGGATGGGTTACCCAAGCCGAGCCCTTCCATCTGTGACGACAAAGACCGGGCAGAAAATCAAAAGCGTCTTCTTCGCCATTTCTTCGTTGTTCGAGATTCGTGATATTCTCCACCGTCCCTTTTTGAGTGGCCTTCCTTCCCTCGATGTGCTCTTGCCGTAGAGTACCTTGGTATAAGGTACCTGCGAAGCTGAGGAAGGCACGTATTTCCGCCTGGCCCCAATGATATCTACGGCAGCTTGAAGGAGGAAGACACATGGGGGAGATGTTTGCTCATCGTGCTTTCCTTCCTGTTCCCTCCCCTACCTCCTCCTGCTCCTTCCCAGGGCCAGCCCAAACCTCGCCTGTTTTTATCTGCCACAAATATCTCCTAGCCCTCCTGAGAATCATCTCAGACACTCTTTCATCTCCATCTCTGGAAGTTCATCATCATTCGTTTCCTTCACCTTCACTACGGCATTGCCATCATCTGGCCTTCTCTGCCTTAACCAAAGCCACATTCACTCCTTACCCCAGACTCCCGCTCGCCATGTTGAACCCTCTCCTCGTCCTGCTGCTGGCTGCTTTGGTCGCGGCTCAGGCCAACCATGTCATCTACGGCTTCGAGTACTTGGGATGCGTCAGCGTCACCTCGGACAAGTTCGACGCCTTTGTCGACTTTGGTAGAGGTTACACCCCTGAGCAGTGCCAGTCTGCTTGCACCGGTCGTAACTATGCTGCAACCTTCCCCGAGTAAGTCGTCCTGTCAAGCACACGCTTGAACATAACCAGGGTGCCCTTCACAATCATCACAGTGTCACTCTGATACTGACAGGTGTCTTCTCCAACAGTGGTTGTCGTTGCGGCAGCAGCCTCAAGAGCTTTCCCGTCGTCAACGAGGCCCTCTGCAGCAACTCGTGCAATGGCGACACCTCGCTCGGCCAATGCGGATTCTCCAATCCTCCGACCTGCAGCTATGCCAATCTGTACAAAGCTTGCAACGAGATGCCGCCTCCCTCTACCCCATCTCCCGCTGGCCCGGCCCCAACTGGTCCGGATGGCAATGATCCGGGTCCAGATATCACGTACTCCACCATCAGACTTCCGCCCGTCACCCGTACTGTGAAGCTGGCTACTAGATCAACAGTCATCGTCCAGACCAACACACCTGGCGGCGATGGTCTCACCACTTCGTGCACCGTGCTCACTGGCACTCCTACTACACTGATGCCAACTTCTCCTTCGGCTCCTACGGTGGTTGTCCAGACGGTCGTCGTCCATGTCCCGCCCACGAGGAGTACACCCGGGTTGCAGAGTTACGGCAGTCTCCAGTCGGATCCTCCCGTGGCTACCGCACCGCCGGTTGCGCCATCGGCTGAGACATACACCAATCCTCCTCAGTCGACTCCCAGCAGCCCCAGCGTCACTAGTCTGACCCCGTATGATGACCCTCCCGTCCTGGTTCCTCCTCCGGGTAACGTCACCATTCCTGTTACAACGTCGACTCCTCAAGTGCCGATGTTCCAGACTCTCATACTGACGGACGACCCTCCTGCCGCGACTGCGACATCCACCCCTGCTGTCGTCACTCAGAGCTCAGCTCACCGTCTCATGGCTGGATGCGTTGGCATTGTCGCCGGCCTCTTGATTGCTATGGGTTTCTAATCGGTCACCACTCAGGTTTGACAGAGAGAAGATGAAGGACAAGAAAAAAGTTGCGATCATAACTTGTTTGGAACATTTTGGAGGCCGTAAGGCCTACTAATCATCGACAACCATTAGCTCGGAGGCGTTATGCTGGGGAAAGCTGCTAGCATAGTCTCAGGCTTTTGCCATGTCGCGAACACTAAGAAAATCATCTGTCTTGTCCGTGCTACGTTTTTGCCAGTGAGATGCCCATTGCCGTGAGGTTGAGCCATCAATATCACAATGCCGATGAGGGTTGCCTTGGTGATTGATTTGTTCCGGAATTGTCTCTCGAAGCTGAATCCTCTCAGACGCATTCACGTTCTTGGGCCACACACGGTTGCGGTTGCTTCAGCGGTGGGATTCAGGAGTACAGTCCGGGCACTGTGTTGAAAGTGCCTAATGACGCAGCAGGAACCTGTATATGGAAGATATTCACACTGTAGCTATGCCCCACCTGAGACTTGGGTCTAATAAACAGTACGTACCGATTTACGCCTCATCGCTAGAAGTTCAGGGCAGTTGCACCGATCCGGTGCCAACCCAGTGCTACCTTACCTTATTACTTGCGCGAAGTCATGCCCGGCGTCGGTTCATCTGGGCGATACTTCCAGTCTTCAAAACCACCTGCCTCACCTCTGACGGTTTCCTGGCTCTGGCAACATCTCGTGCTCCTTTCAACTCCCGCAGAGAGAGCAGAAACTCGGGGAAAATCTCCTAGTTCTGCGCCGTCATCCATTCCGCCATCCACGGCGCCCAGCGGCCATGTCGGAATTGCCCATCAAAGTACCGAGCCTGGGTCGCGACTCATCACCGCGGGTCGTGCCGCGCGACACGCCTCTCACCGCTCCGGATGCGGACGCAGCCCCGGCCACGGCGATCAAGGGAGACGACCGAGCCGAAGCACATCCCCACGCCGACGCCGATGCCGGGTCGCAGATTCCGCTTGCTATTCGGACACGACCGCCATCTCGGGAGGTGAAGAAGCGTGCGACTGGCTTTGCGGGACCGTTCTTCGAGGTCCTCTCATCCGACCTCCGTTACCAGATTTACCAGCTTGCTTTCGGCCGGAAGATATTACATCTTTATCTTCTGTACCGCCGCAGCCTTCAACCGGACGTGAGATGGCGAAAAGGCCATCAGCCCGTGCCGGCTTGGTACCCTCACTCACCGAGCGTGTCGCCCATGGATCCTCCTTTTGCCGATGCGAGTATGACGCCGCAATGGTACTGGTGGAGCTGCGTGTGTGGCCCGGAGGACCGGAAGCTCGAGACCAAGCTGTCTGATCAGTGTCCTAGAGGGTTCTACCAGACGTGCGGTCCTAGGGAGACGTATCTGGGCATACTCCCGTGGCTGCTGACCTGCAGAAGAGCGTAAGTTTGGTCTCCGCACCTGAGAGGAGTTCATCGTGGCGCATGAGATGAGACCAACGGTAATTTCATTACATCAGATGACCAATACTGACTGATTTGCAGCTACGAAGAGACGATCAAGGTCCTGTATGCAAGCAATACGTTCAAATTCGAGCAGAGGCTAGAGGCCATGTACTTTCCGTACGCCATCGCAACGCCGCAGCTCAAGTGGATCACGTCATTGGAAATCCGGATACCGGACCGCGACGAGTCCCTCATCGATAAATCGCTAGACAAGGCCCCGCGACCATCTCACGGAGCGCCTTTAATCACTGAGCTTCGTGCACTGAGTCCCCGAGACCAGTACCTAAGCATCATCAATAGCATAGCGCCAACTTTCCCTGCCCTCCGCCGGCTGCACATTTCCTTTGAGGGCTCCGTTCGTAGGGTCCCGGTGCCTCGACCAAATGTGACGACGCTCCTCATCTCCACCCTCGGTGAGGTGGACACGGACGAGCTAGAGTCCCTCATTTTGGGCCCGATTGACGCGATGCCAGCGGATGTTGAGAAGCAGGTCCTATTCTACCAGTCCCTCTACACGGCACTACTCACAGTAGAGAGTCAAAAGAGCGAGAGCGAGGTCGACGAGGTGGAGTCCCTGCGGAGCGACGGACGCCCCGGGTGGACCAAGTTCTGGCGGTCAGTTGAATCGGCAGAGGGAGGGAAGGCGGGATACTGGGTTTGCAAGCATGGCTGAAGAGGGTGAGACCTAAGGTTGTCAACATGAAAAGGCAGGTTTGTCTCGGTTCATGTATTGGCCCTGTCCCGCGTCACGGTTCGTCCAAGGCTTGCCTCGTTCGGCCGTTGCATCACATTATACCAAGGCATTTTCAAGTTCCAAGCGAATCGTCTGTCAAATGGGCCCCGTTCGATGTTCAAACAAAGCTGTCCGGGAAGCAAGCTTTCTACTTCGCAAGCGCCGACGCTTTGGAGAGGAGCGGATGTGGGGAAGATGACGGCACCGCGGCCGAGCCGTGCGCCGTGCGGAGGCTGATCTTCATGCTTCTTTGCTTTCCCCCTTCATCTGATGCCATGCTACATACCTACCGCCAGCGGCTTGCAAAGCAACCATCTTTTCGTTCTCGGAATCTGTAAGGATGGTTCATGCAATCCTCTCTGTCCCACTTGCTAGCTCTTGAAGCAGGAGAAGGAATAAAAGTCAGCTCTCCAAAACGCTATGACACCATGATGGTCTCCAACAAAACGTTTCCAATTTCTGTGAGCACATGTTTCTTGTTTCCTTGCCGGTGGGACTGGCCAGACTTGGGGTAAGGGGGGTTGTCTGCTGTTATATAACGCGGGAGCCGTCGCACGTTTTGACATCTGCGGCACGAACGTATGCACGCTCGGTTGTAGGATTCTTTTCGTCTGCAGCTCAGCTCATCTTCGGTCTTTGCGAAAGTCTTGAGATTACCAGCGCCCAAAGTACGAAGGCAAACACAGAGCGAAGGAAGTACTAGCGGAACGAGACGAGATACCTCACGCGGGATTTTCAAGAGCGGAGGCGAAAGACAGGCGCGGGACTAGACAAGCGTCCACGCGACGTTTTGCCGCTAACGGACGCAAGGCATCGGAACGAAACGGAACGAAACGTGCCGCCATGCACTCGCCATTCTCGAGTCTCGACCACTGGTGGTGGCGCTTCCTGGAGAACCACGTCTACCGCATCCCGCCGCCGCCGAAGCGCAAGCGCACGAAGCCGATGCAGGTGCTCTGCGTCGGCCCGCCGCGCAGCGCCACCGAGTCCCTGCAGCAGGCGCTGCTGGCGCTCGGGTACGACCACACCTACCACGGCTGGGATATCGTGTACGACGACCCGCCGATCCCGGCGACGGGGTGGGTCAGGCTTGCGCGGAAGAAGTGGTACGGCGGCGGCGGGTTGTCGTCATCGAAAGCGAAAGCGAAAGGGGGAAAAGAAGGAGAGGACTCATCGTCGTCGTCGCCGTCGTCAGCGGAAGGCGACTGCGAAATCACGGCCGAGGAATTCGACGAGCTGCTGGGCCACTGCGTGGCGGTGACGGACGCGGCGGCGAGCTGCTTCGCGGCGGAGATGATTCGGGCGTACCCCGAGGCCAAGGTCGTGCTCAACGTGCGGCGGGACCTGGACTCGTGGCACCGCAGCGCGATCAATACGCTGGTGCACGTCAATGAGAGCTGGAGCTTTTGGGTGTCGAGCCTGTTGGACCGGGAGGCGTTTTGGGCGTGGCATGTGTACGAGAGGTTCCTATGGGCTTTATTTTTCCGGGCGCCGGATGGGGATATGGCGAGGGCGATTCGGAGGAATGGCAAGTGGGTTTATCGTGGTGAGTTTTGCTTTTTCTCCCTTTTTGTTTCTTTTTGGGGGGGATCAAGCCTTTTTTCTGTTTCCTTTTTCTGCGTTCAAGCCTTTTTCTGTATGCGTGTCACATATTTCATGGGACGACATGACGAGACTAACGGCTGCTGCTCAACACATTTTAGAACACTGCGACATGATCCGCGGCATGGTGCCCCCCGAACGACTCCTCGAGTGGTCCGCCGACGAAGGGTGGGAGCCCCTGTGCAAGTTTTTGGGCAAGGAGGTACCCGACGTGCCGTTCCCGCACGCGAATGCCGTTGGGCCGGGGGGCGGGTGGAAGGCGAGAGAGGAGATGGCGATTAAGAGGTGGATTGAGGGGGTTTTGACGAATTTGATCTTTATGGGGATTTTCTTTGTGGGTGGGTGTGCTGTTTGGATCAAGTATGGGAGATGAATTCTGGTTTGGTGGTGGTGGTGGTTTTGGGCATGGTTTCCTGTAATGTGGATGGTGAGGAACTTGCTACGGATACCGAAGAGATTGGATTGAGAGTAAGGATTGTTGTCACTTTTGACATTGTGACGATCTGAGGATTGTCATCCGAATGAGATATCAGGTCATGCTTGAATTTGTTGTCAGCATAGGCAATATTTTGCCTCGCTTTGTTTATGTTTTTTACCCCAGATGCATCTCACATCGGTATGCAACTCAATCATATTGAAATAAGGTTCGTAAGGTTCTGCCGGAATACTCAAGGGACGGCCAACTCAACTTCCAACCTCTCTGGTCACTGGCACCAGCCTTGTTCACTGTACTGATTGCGTTGTCATGTTCCCGTTGCTTCGAGAAGGGCTACGACCCTCTCTTCAGCCATTTCCATGGTCTACAGATACTCAGAACAGCAGCCTTGATCACATGGCCAACTCGTAAGTTTCGTCAACCAAAAGGTAAGGTCGGTCTCGTCAGACATCTCCGCTCTAGATCTACTACCACGAAGCCCTCTCAAACGGTAAGGGGGCACCTCCGAAAGCACGATATTGTCCTTAAGCTACTTTGGGAGGTCCATGAAGAGGTAAAAAGTCGGCGGTTCAAAGACATCGACTTCATTACTTTTACTCCCGTCGTCTACATCCATCGGGGGGGTCTACGATCATGTGAAAGAGCCAATGAGGGCTGGAAAGTCATCTGGGATGATAGGAATGACATCACACGTGTGTTTGGGCTTGCAGGATACGGCCGGGCCATCTGTCACGGTTCATTGCATCAATTGGTATATCCAAGTCGGTCTTGATCCATGGCTCAACTTCGCCATAAGCATTCTCAGACGTAGTGTTGCTGAGGAATTGTAACTCTCGGGAGGATGCCTTGGACCATTCCGGTTGAAAGAGTCTTGCAAGGAAGGATTTCGCCATTTTCATTTTCAGTGAAGGGGCGGCCAAGGTATTTGGTTTTGATGAAGATGACGATACTAGTAGATTGGTATGGCTAAGGGATTTCGATTATCTTAAACCATCCTTGTAATGGAAAATTGAACACTAGACTTCGTGTAACGACATGTATTGAGCCAGACTGAGTTCTAGACAGTCGTTGAAGCAAAGGGTCTGGTGCGATGACTAATTGGTCGGCTCATGATCGTTTCAACGGTTATGGACCAGAGAACAGTCAAGATAGGGATTCAAAACGTGAATGTTTGCAGTATGGTACTTGTCGTCACAATGGAACCCTCTTCGGCCAGAATGACATGTGGAATTGAGAATGGCCAACTACAAATCCGATCGTGGCGCTGCTCCTAGACCGAAGCCGGCATAAGACATCTTTGGACTGACCTAGGAATTTGGCCATCATGCTATGCCAGCTTCTGAGTCGGTTAATAACCAGCGCTTGTTTCTCTCATCAGTTCTTGGGTAAAGACCTCCAATTGAGGGCTCTTTTGAGAAGCAAATGGACCCCGGTAAGACTGATTGATAGACCTTGTCATTGGTTCTGGTCTTTGAGTAGTTCATTAGTATATCGCAGAGGTGTCAGCTGCAAGCTTCTGACGCCACGTTAATACTTGTGCTTGAAATAATCGAAGACAGGCTGCGCCGCAAAATTGCGGGACGCAGAGATTAATTCACCCCATCCTGCAACCCAACATCTACTTCACTCGGGAAATTGGAAAGAGGTAAGGAGATCGAGGCACCCATTCCTTTGGATGTGTTTGGATGTGTACTTATGAGTCGAAAGAAAGCTCAGCTTGCAAGATCTCTATACGCCCTTCCTAGTGTGCCAGAAGTGGGATGGAGGGGACTTACCCTCTGTTCGGAGCCTACCTTAGGTACTCAACCAATGAACAAACCTTCACGATGACAGCAAGACCTCGAGAAATTGCAATGAGGGTTGCAGTCTCCACATCATAGTCCACCTCATTCTCTTCAATTTCATGGACAATTGCCCGAATGGCTCAGTGGTAAAGCGTCTCACTAGTAACTGTTCTGCTCTAATGACTTCAATCTGAAGAGGATTCATGGTCCCGAAATGAGAAGATCGCCAGTTCGATTCTGGCTTTGGGCACTTCCGTTTTGCTCTTTGCTATAATGACATCGCCTCACTCGTCTTCGGAATTGCTCTCGTGAGAGCAAAATTTAACACCTGCAAATTCCTTGGTACATGCACAGCCACATTAAGAAGCCGCGCCACAGTGCACACTATTATTATGTGGCTGAGCGGCATGACACCGCTTACATAATTTTCCTCCTGGTTCCCGTGTTGTGTATGAGCAGAGCAGGGGTAGGCACTAATGAGATCTTGCCAAATTCAGAAATTGGTTTCTGCGCCGCCAAGGACACCCGGCGCCTGTCCTTCGACACTAAATATTCAAATTTCTATACGATCATCTTCACCACTACCAACCAAGCAGCCGCCGATACCAATCAGCAGCTATATGTCGCGGGGGCGGCACATTCAGTCATGACGAATCTGCGCGACCTCCCTCCGGAGCTCAAAATAGCCATCGTCAATGAGCTAGGGAGGGAGAAGCCCGTTTTCCCGAAAAACCCTCCCATCAACCACAGATGTGCTGACATTCAGATCGCTGCTCTCGGGGCGCTAGCACTGACGGATAGATTCTTCAATTGCATTGTGACGCCATTACTGTACGAAAATGGTGTCCTCCGTCATCCGTATCTCCTGTGTTGGGCAACCGACATTGGAAACGTGAACATCATGCACAAGGCTCTGAGGACTGGGATGATTTCTCCCAACAATGCAATTATCCGCTATCAGACCGAGTATCAGCCATGGAACCCAAAGACCGAATCATCAAAGGAGCTTTTTTGGCGTTTCTACCGGCGTGATGGGCAATGGTTTCAATCCCCGAGACATTATGTTGGACGTTTATTTGAGGCTCAAAATCCATATGAGATTTCGAGTTCCGAGGATGGTAAGTAAGTGTCTGGTTGGTTTGAGTCCAACATTGATTTGAAACGGTATCTGACGCTGCAAGGACTCCAGTATCTGAAGACGACCAGTCTGAAGATATGGAACGCAGTCTGACGTCGGGAGATTCCTCCGAAGATGCCTCCGTGACTGATGACTACTCGGATGGCGAGGACCTCGAGAGCGAGGAGGATGCCGCCTCGGATGCCGAAACCGATGCTGCTGATGGCCTTCTGCCACAAATTGCGGCGGTGGGCTCTGGTGCCGATAGTGATGCCGCAAGTGACACCGACAGCGAAAGCGACGAAGCGCAATGGAGGCTTGACAAGCGCAACATTATGTTCGAAGGATACCTCCGATTTCCGGACTACGACGATATGGAAGACGTGGACAACCGCGACATCAGGGGCATGTACTGGATGCCCATCCACATCGCTGCCAGAGCTGGAAACATGCAAGTTCTCGAATTGCTTTTGGAGTTTAACGCGCTGGTCAACGTGTCTTCGAAAGGCTTTTGCTACAATCTTTGCACCACTTCGTCCAAAGCCATATACTGGCCAGACGAGAACGGTACGTATCCGGCGTGGACACCACTCCATGTTGCATTGTGCCACGGACATACGAACGTAGCCAAGCGGATCATAGACGAGTGCGAACACCTCCAGGAACGTCTTCTTTGCTTTCAAGAAGCAGAATGGCAGTCGCTCCCGAGGTTCATTTCTGCCATTCGGCATCACCACATGGGTCTTGCAGAGTGGTGTCTGCAACAAGGCTCGGTAAAAGAGAACGTCAACGCTATGAATATCAAGCTCCACGGTGCGACAATGCTTTGGAGGGCGTTTTGGGAAGCGGATGACTCAGAGACCTTCGAGGCTGCTCTGAGGATTTTGCTGCGCAACGGAGCCGATATCGACCATGACCTCGGAAAAGGACATACCTTGTTGATGGAGGCATGCCTCTACGGATATTTCGAAGAGGCAATTGCTCTCATTAAAGCTGGGGCCAACGTCGAGATCACTCTCGACGATTTCAACATAGACACCCCACTTGGACAGGCATGGGATGACTTACACTCCCGATTCCCCTTTGGCGTTGAGGGATGCAGCCTGCTCGAGATTTGCTGCGGTCCACCGCCCGTCCTGTCCAGCCCCTGGAGGGGAGCACATGCTCCATTCCCCAGGAGGGTCAACTCGGAAGTGTTGGCGCCCCAACTCATCCGCCTTCTGCTGGAATCACCAGCGCGATCGGTTGGGAAACGGGATCCGTTGCAGATTGCATGCTACTCGCATAACAAAACAGCAATATCGACGTTGTTGCAATCGGGTATGGATATCACCAGCGTCAGTATCGACAATCTAACGCCACTCGAGTGCGCAACGCTACTCCCAGAACGGTTTTCCCCTCAAGACTGGCTCCATACATTTCAAAAATGCATGGAGAAGCTCACTAAGCACTTGGTTAAACGTCCGAAAAGCGAAGTCAAGCCCGCTGGCAACGCCGCGTTGCGGAATATTATGGACAGCTTCAGCACAGTGCTGAAAATGGACATCAGCAAGGGACAGGTTTCTGCGGGGTGCCTCGTAACGCTAGGGCTTGCCGATGTGAATATGCGGGACACACAAGATCGTACACTATTGATCAACCTCTTTGTTGACGGTTTCTATCAAGAGTGGCTCGCAACAAAACTATTGAAGCTTGGTGCCAGGATTGAGAGAAGGCCAGGGAGGGATGACTTAGCGGCCATCTGGTCGGAAGTGGGAATCAACGACGAACTCTCACTTGAAACTTTTGAGAGGAGCAAGGAGGCTTACAAATTTCTAACCAAGATTGATAAGGAGAATCGGTTCCGGAGGGAGCCCTTCTTCCTCGCCGTTGCAATGGCTGCGAACAACCAATACATTGTGGACTCGATGCTCCGGCATATCCAACTCGACACTTTGTGGATCACATACCCTGAAGGTCCACAAGTTAGCAATCACATACCAATCGACCAAGTCGAAGGAAGAACGGCCAGCTCGTCGGGGCCAGGTGAAGTCACCGAGTCCAGCGACGCTAGCAGCGACATCGAAAGCGACAGAGGCCACGAGCTGTGCGATTGCGAGAATACCATTCATCGCGGCCCTTGCGAACGACCGATGTGGACCGGCCCCAGAGACGGTCTCCTCATCCTCCGTGAGAGATATTCAGGGTGGTCACTCTTCCATCTTGCCATTCGTTTTGGTCAGCTGAATGTGGTCACGAAGCTCCTCAAACGAGGGGCAAACGTACACGAAAGAACAGATAGTGGCTGGAGTCCGGGGTACATCATTTGCAGCGAGCAATGCTACAATTCAAGAATTCTCATCCACCTCCTCGCCCATGGAGTAAACCCGCATATAGGAGGACACCGGGGATGGACATCGCCTTTGGATCATGCGCTTTCAAAGGGAAACCTTGAGGCCGCCAAGCTAATGATCAAGGCTTACCCTCTCGAGAAAAGCCCGGCTGCACGAAACCATCTATATCTCCACCGTTTAATCCACAGCCAGATAAAATGTTTGCAGTTACCTATGACGACGCAGGAGGTGCTCCCTATCTTTGCGCGTCTTGATGCCGCGGCGAACGCGGTTGACGGCGACGGCAATACACCTCTCGGGTATTTGCTGATTCAAGTCCTCGACGCCAAGAAAAAGGGCAATCTCTCATCGGTAGCAGCCAAGAGCGCGGAGGAGATGATGGTCCTGCTTATCAAGCATGGGGCCAGAGCAGGTATTGTCAACAAGGCAGGCAAGAGCGTGCTGGACTTGATGGAAGAGGTGAGGGGGTACAGCGATCCTCTTGTGAGCGTTCGGCGCTTTCTCAGGTCGACATTGCTCTACCATGTCATGGCTTATCGTAAAAGCATTGATATGTGAATGTGAAAAGATGGGCTTCGGGAATATTGGCGCCTGTGGACCACCTATCCGTCGCGGTTGTCTCTACCCTTGGTGCAGTTGTCGTCTGGGCTTCGAGCTGAGAAAAGGGGGAGCGACGTGACTGGTTGCGACTATGCTTTGGTGCGCAGTGATGCTTTGGCCAATGCGGGAGATCGAATAATGGAAACGGAGCCTTCGTGAAGAATTGTAACGAACTCTGTAGGCCTATACGTAAGGTAGTACCCACGTTGCAATCTCCGCCCAGCATTGACGGGGCTGTCTACCGCATCTTTATCGACTACGTCTTCCAGAGCCGCAACGGTAAAGATATCTGGATTGACGGCGACGGCGCTGCCAATGCGTGGCGTATCTTCAACGGCGTCGGCGACTTTCGGCAACAGTTTGTGCGGATCCCGCGCTTCAACAATGCGGGGGCGGCCCGGACCCCGCTGTGGGGCACGTACCGGAACCCGTTTGTCGGGGATCTGCGGGTGGTTTGACGAGGTGCAGTCGCTGGGGAAAACGCACGTGCAGTGGAGGAGGAAGAAGTTGCTCGTGCTCAAGGAGGATAATCCGCTGGTTCTTATGGACCCTGACATGCTTGATACTATTGGTCCGTACCTACCACAGAGCCCCTTTCTTCGAGATTACGAAAATGGGAAAGCTGATGGCGGGTGTTTGAAGGCGTGTATGGTTTAGAGGGCCGGTTCTCTGCAAAGAAGGTTTGCGCTCACAGAAAGACTGATGTCTCCACGGACGAGACGCTCGCCTACGGCGTGGGAGCTTCGGGGCTACGGTACGTCGGTCGGTTGTTGTTGATATCGTTCGTCAGGGCCTAACGTACAGCTCAAACGATCTGCCATTCTACCGGTACAGTAAAGAGAGCAATGTGCTGGACGAATGATAGATCAAGAGTCCGGTCGTCTTTTAGACTCATGGCATGGCAGCGTCAGACAAGTATGTGACTTCCTCGAGAGACCTGAAGTAGGAGTTGGGTCGTGGTGCATGAACTCACCTAAAGGACTAGCTACCGACCGGGAGTACATGAAGAAAGATAACGGAACACACTCCCGACGAAACCCCTCCTGTCAAGGGCAACAGAACTTCCCCGCGCCATATCAAATGCTTGTCGACCATGTCTAACTCACCATTCCACGTCGCCCAGGCCAACGACTGTGGCGTGCTCCCGCGCCGGGACTCGAAACCCGAGGACGTAAAGTGGTTGACCCCGTTCGAGAACCACTACTGGGGCCAGGTCTGCAAATACTCCGAAGACGCCAACAGCCTCATCTACATCGACGCCTTTTTTTCTGACGTCAACGCCCTCCGTGCTTCCCTCAGCAAGTCTCGAGCTCGAAGCCGCCGCGTCTCCACTACCAACAGCCGGCCCCGATGGACAACTTCGTCTGATTCAAGAAGGACCCGGCCGCCTAGGAGAGCGAGATGGAGCTGCCGTCCATCATCAGCGACATCCGCGGTGACATGGCGCGTTGCGACGACTGGTGTACCACCAAACTGTATAACAACGTCTCTGGGCGGTGGACCCGGGCCACATGGGTTCGGGGCCGTGTTGTATATCGACATCACAGCGGGAACCACAACGGTTGTGGCATGCTGGCCCGACCAAGTCAAGGGGCGAGCCGTGTCTTTTCCCCCGTTCGGAGGACGCGCCGGAGGGTGATGTGTATAGGATCGTTTCCTGTCGGGATCACGAGACGACGGTGGGTAGTCACATGATATATGGATACGCGGGGTATTACGGCCGGGCCTGTCAGTTTGATTCAGCTTCCGTTTAGGATACGGGAGGATGTACGTGGGAACTGGGTGAGTGGTTACTCGTCTATCTCGACGCGAACCTACGACATCTATGACTTGTACCTTGGCTGACTTCAATCTGAACTCCAGGTTCCTGCGTCCGAGTTCGCTAGGAAGAAGCCTCTTGTGGACTATGCGGGTGTCACGCCCGAGATCTTGGAGAAGCTTGGGACGGGAGCGCCTATTACGTTTGGCGAACTCAATCATCAGCCTGATAGGACTCGGCAAAAAGGGTGGTGTGATCGTTCTTGAAGAGTCTCGGTATCCAGGGCTGTGTTCATCGGGCTGTTGCTGATTGGGACGTCATACTGCTTCCTGATACCTCTTTGCTCATATTATGCTTGATAGCAATACTGATCCTGATATGCAATACTAGAGTCGTTTTCCCATATTCTTGTACATGCAAGAGTACCAACCCCGACCTGGAGCTCTCTCCAATCGTACGACGGAAAATCATTATGGGCGCATCGCTCACTCATCTCGAGGCGGAGAAATAATAGGCCAGGGCCTGCAGATGTCCGGACACCACTAAACCAAATACAGTTAGGCTCTCTTTCACACCATAAATTGGCCATACAACCCATCTGTCGCTGCCAGCTCGCTCCTCCTTCTTCCTTTTTCATTCATCATTTGGAGGGAGGACGACACAGAGGGGACTTTTTTCTCAGCTGCTCGCCGTGCTTCAACACAAGGCTGGACCCAAATCAGTGATTGGAGTTGGAGTCGCTGGGTAATAGAGAACGCCGTGAGAAGCGCGCGTCAGGTCAGGTAACGATGGAATCTTGTCCTTTTCTATCACGCTTCATTGTGCAGGAGCGCAATGTCGCGAGTTCGTGGTTCGAAGAGATTGCGGCAGAGAGCGGCGGGTCCCTAATCGGCAGCGAGCACGGCGCCTGGATCGACATCCAGGGAAAGGTTTACTATGTAACCTGCAAGTGCGGTAAGATGAGCGGTTATAGTCCTTTTTTCTCTTTCGGTTTGCGGGGTGGGCGCGGGGACTGATATTTTCAAAAGGGGCGACGGGTAGCGCAGGCGGGAACGAGCAGCGTGCGGGTTTCGCGACGGATACAGAGCGGCGCGATGCCAGTGAGACGCGTGCGGAAGAAGAGGAAGATCAAGACATGCCTGACGCGCCGAGCGCGTCGGGCTCGGATTACGGCGGTGGTGCTGATCCCGACATCGGAGACCCCATGGATATTGATAATGAACCAACAGAAATAGAATCAGTCTCTAACAGAACCGAGCAATTGAGCAGTGCCCCTCATCAACCTTGCTCCCATGAGGATGTCCAAGTGGTGGAGACATCTGAAGATGTCAAGATGGGCAATAGTGACTGGTAAGCTGAGGGAACGTGTGTTGGCAACACGTGTCGGCAGCCCGTGAGGCATGCTCCGAATGGTGCTCTATGCCGTGCTTGTGAGGAACCAGTGGCAACTCGACAGGATCGTCGACAGGTCCATGTCGAGAGCATGACAAGATTCAGGAGGAATGCCGTCGTGTTTTCCTTGTTTGGGGGGTTCGCCCAAGCTGAGCTTTGGAGGAAAAACGATAGCCGACCATGAAGCTGCAACGCGCTCGAGTTTAGCCTAGCTAGTAGCTGGGAGATGTCAACCGGGGTAGTGGAGAAGCCAGGGTAGCAGCGGCGGAGGTGAGGAAGAGGAGAGAGAGGAGAGGGGAGAAAGGGGGGAATGTTGGAGATTAGATTAGAGAGGGACGTACGAAGTAGAGTCGGTCATTTTCAAATTGAATGAGAGAGAATACTGCTTGTGGACCTGACTTGAATCTTGACCCTGACCGGACTTATTGAAGCGTCGTATTGACGATTTGTGCATGATTGTTCAGCGAGCCCCGAGAGCGATCGACCTTTCCACCTGCTTGTCAAAACTGCTGCTGCTCTTCTGCCCTTCGCCGAACGCCATCCCGGCGCCCCGCGTCTCCATTCTTTTCACCAAACACAGACCACCACGGCCCTCCGTCCCCGATCCGCTCGTCACCGACCCGGCCATCCCCGCATCCACCGGCCTCCACCACAACACTCCCGTCCAGCCGGCCCCATTATCGTGAAAAAGTCTGCGAAAAAAGAGCCCAAGAAAATCTCTGCGCAAACTTTTTCTAGCTTCCTCCGTAGAGTCCACCACACTCGAGCCCCGCAAGACCATCTCATCCATTAATGAACCCCAAATTCAATCCAGATCCCCAACAGCAGTTCCACTCGGTTCTGCTCTCCCAACGGCCGGTTGGCCCAATGGCAAGGCGTCTGACTACGACTTCCCACAATCCTCACTCTTGAGGAATTGAAGAGATCGTGTAATCAGGAGATTCTGGGTTCGACCCCCAGGCTGGTCAAAAATCTTTTGTCTCATCCGGCACGACCAACAACAGTTCTTTTCGTTCCGTCGTCGGCTGGGGCCGGCCTACTTGGTCCCCTCTTTGAGGGCACAACACATGAACAGCTGTCTCTATGGCTCAGTCGGTAGAGCGTTGGTCTCATATCAAATATATATGACTCTAGATCATCTAGGGATATCCAAAGGTCGCAAGTTCGAGCCTTGCTAGGGACACATTACGTTTTGTTGAATTTTTCGGTTGACTTTTTGAAGAATCAGGCCGGCCGGCTTTTCCATTATACATTCACCACGCTGCTTGCGCGCAAGGGGACTCCCCCCAACGTAGAGGATCATGACATGTCAACATGTTGATAAAACAACATTTCTTCATTAGTACTAGGTTTCTCGTCCAAGTGGACCTATCGACTTCTCTTGGGGTATCCAATTTCTCACACCATCTCCTCGGAGACCTCTCTTGGGTATTTCGCACGCAATGACATTCCACATTAGGCGTGGATAGCCTGCTGAACGTGGGGATACACCCGAACCATCTCATCGTAGAGCTGAGGGTGATCCCGCATGAGAACCTGGGGGTCCCACGCTGAAGCGACAAAGATGGTATCGATACCGCTGGAAATCGGCGTCGTGAAGACGTTGGCAATCTGCAGGCCGATGAGGAAGGAGAAGGCGACCACAACCGGGGTGTAGTTGCCGCTCTGGTTGTAGGCGGGGTGAGTGAAGACCATGTACAGGTAGGCGAGGAACGCACAGGCGTAGCCGATGAACGTGGCGCCAAAGGAGAGAACGGGACCGATGAGACATTCCTGGGACGTGTTAGTCTGCTGGTATGGCAGTCCTGGGGGTTGCGGGGAGGTACTCACGTTGACCAGGGCGTCGATGCCGCGATCCTTGATCATCTTCCAGGTGTCCTTGGCGGCGGGGATGTACGCCTTGCCGTAGAGAGCAATGTGGGAGAAGGCGTATCGGTTAAGGAAGGTAACGGCCCAGTCGAGCAGGGAGATGAGGCAGCTCAGGATGCAGAAGAGCACGTACGAGACAATGTTACCGTCCGCGGCCGACTGCTGTCTAGCGACGGAGCACAGGTGGCGGAGGAGATTGATGACGGCAACGATCAAGCTGCCGAAACTGATGGAGCCAAAGCTGTAGGTCAGCGAGCGCTTGAGCGCGCCGCGGGTGGCGCCCTTGGGGAAGTTGTTGACGCAAAAGTACCACGAGCCGTAGACGCCCGAGATGGTGACGTGGATGACATTCTTGAGCACCTCGGAGATCCAGTACATTGCGAACGTGATGAAGACGATGAGGCCAATGACCTTGCCCTGGCTGCACTGGCCGCTCCTGCACTGGGGGTTATTCTGCGACGGCTGGTACTTGGAGTAGGTCGCGACGAGGGTGACGGAGTACCAAGCCGCAAAGGCGGCGCCGAGCATACCACCCAGGAAGGAGACGAGGTAGACGTGGCCGTACTTCTTGGAGACCTGGATCGAGGTCTTGAGCATGAGGGCGGAGAAGGGGATGCGGGGGATCCAGCTGATGAAGGCGAAGACGAGGAAGACGCCAAAGATAAGGAAGACGATACCGCCCGAGTAGTATTTGCGGGAGAGCATATAGATGGCGGTGACGAGGGCGAAGACGATGTTGAGGATGCCCGTGACCCAGATAAAAGCCTTGGGGAAGAGGCGCGCCAGCCAGACGTAGGCGTAGCTCAGGACGATTGCGACGGCGAGGACAAAGGCGAAGAGGACGATGGTGTTTGTGCTGAGGCCAAAGTCGTTGCCGCCGTCGTAGATGCCGCCGCCGTTGAGGCCCTTTGTCGCAGAGTAGCCGGATATCGTCAGGCCAGATACGGCGGCGAAGCCGAGGAAGACGGCGAGGAACTGCGCGGGGTTTGTTAGCAATTGGCGCGCATTATGTCGAGGTAGAGTTAAAGTTGTCGCAATGGTGGGGGGGGATTCTCACCAGAATGGCGGCCCAGAGATCATTCCACTTGGGCTTCTCAATCTTGAATGCCTCCTCAAAGGTGTACTTCTCCGGGTCGTAGCCCTGGGGCGGCGCATTGTATCCGTAGCCATTGCTGCCACCGTCGAAGCCTTGCTGAGGCGGTGGGGGAGGATATCCTTGCTGGTAGTTCTGCTGATTGTAGTCTTGCTGGTACCCGTTGTTATACTGCTGTGGGTGTTTTGGATCGTACGGGGGCTGCTGCTGCTGCTGGCCACCATAGTAGCCAGCCGACTCGCCGTAGGGTTGCGACATTGTTTCGATGATACGGTCGATACCAGAGTGTCAATCGTGGGGGTGTCTGCCCGGATGGACGATTTGCGACGGAAGGTGGACAAGCAAAGCAGCGAGCGAGGTGGTGAATGCTGTCCAGACAGGAAGCTCTTTATGCGCCTTGGTGATGTGAAATGAGGTGAGGTGCGCTGGGAAGAAAAACAAAACACACCAACAGAAGAATAGAATAGAAGGGGTCTTAGTCTCAGATGTGGTTGGAATGCTTTCAATGACGGAGCTATTAGGTCGACTAATAACGGGAGGAGCAGCGACCGCAGGCCGCCCTTTTCCTCTTTTGGTTCGGTTCCCTCTTTCTGCACGTCCCTCCTTCTCTGTGTGCCTACCTAATTACATCCAATGTGTGTGTGGTCTTTTGCTCGGGCTTCTCTCTGGCGTTGCGCAACAGCAGTGACAATTGGAATCCTCCTGGCCTCGCCGCCCTGGATCGAACCGTATCGCACCTTGCCAAAAAAACCACCCAAACCCAAAAGGCCCCCAAATCCATAAAGTAAGTTTAAAAGCCAATCCAGTTTAGCTCTGACCCGTGCGCCGCACATAGTAACGTCATTGGGCAGGCCATCCAGGCATTGAGCCGGCCATCGCCCCCAGGGGTCGCGCCGGGTTGGCAGCGACCCTCAGCTGCGCAGGGGTTACGCGTCGATGTGCCGGGAGTCACGTGCCAAGGCTTGGCTGGGTCCTCCCGGTTCTAGGCGGGCACCAATCTTCACTGGTGTTACGTCCAAGTTGGCTCCGTCAAATGTTTGCGGTCGACCTGGGATATCTTTCCAAAATGACAGACGCCAATCCCCTAAATGTCGGCTGATGGGCACTGGACGAACTATTACAGCATCTACCTCCAAACTTCTATATAATAAAGCAGTCGGCCCTGGCTGAACTTTTGATACATAGTTGTGCACCTCCAGTTTGGGTTGTCGTGTGACATTCCCGCAGCAACCAGGCACATTGTGCATGTCGACAGCTCATGACTGAGACAACTCCTGAGTCCTCGGGTATCGGCACCTTGGAACCGCCCCAGTCCAAGGCACGCGTCCACTCATTTTCCATTTCGCCCACTGGTCCACCCAGGCCAAGCGAGACCTGCTGCATCGACCCAGACTCTTCCCAACCCCAACTTACCGTAAATCGTAAAGATAGCGGGCCCCCAAAAAGCAAGGGCCCGCAATTTACAAAGACCCCGTCGAATAAACACCAAGCCCAGAAATCGACTCGCAGCGGCTCGTGGGGTCCCTCTTGCAATTTCGTCCTGGTGCTCCCCTACGGATACTTGTCACTGATTCCTCTAGAGGCGTGAAGTTAAACACATCGACCAGTCCAGCATGGATAACGAAACTGGGAATAGGTAGCTGCACTAGAGCCATGATCGTAATGGTCATTGATCCTATGGATATGATACTGCGCTTCATACAAGACCGAAGAAAATGAGATTACCAGCCAAATGATAATCAGAAACAGACTTTGCCGCCGTCCAAACCGTAAAACCCAATCCCTTGCCTGATTGGAGGCCACCGTCTTTGCCCTGCCGTGAACGCCAATGAAACCAATTCCCGGGAATACTATACTCTCGACCAATCTAAATCAACACACGAGCCAATCTGTGAGACTGCAACGCTGCTACCGCTGCTGGCTTCGCTCCAGTCGGTCCCGGGCCGCGTCCACGACGCTCCGGTCCAGTGCCGGCGTGCTTCTCTGCCCGCCCGACACGTCGTCCTCGGCGGTGCCGTCATCAACGGCAATGAGCTCCCACCTCTTCATCCCGCCGTCCATACCCGGCCACAGATCTGTTGGAATGAACTCGCCAATGTCCTGACGGAACCCTTCGCGCTCCCGCCGGTCATTTTCAACGAGCTTGTCAACGCTGTCCATTGCCTTTTTCCATATGTTTGTGATCTTGTCCTCCACCATGCGGCGCCGCTCGACCTCGAGGATCAAGTTGTCGTACGCGCCCGCGTACTTTTCGTAAAAATCTCTCAGGTCGTCCATCTCGCCGAGCTTGGTGTAGATCGTGTAGCGCTCGTCCTCCCACCGCTGCAGGAACTCGGCCTCGCTCGCGATGTAGCTGGCCATGCGACCGCCCATCTCTTCCAGCGCAGCGAAACCTTGCAGCGTCCCAAGAAACGCTGACTTGATCTGTCCCGTCTGCCCAGTCATCGCCGAAAACTCCTCTTCCATGGCGTACAGCGTCTCGGCAATCTCTTGAATAACGCCCTCGACTTCAGATGCATCGCTGACGACAACGTTCAGCATCTCCGCCCGATCTTCCGTCGTTATCGGTTCGAGGTCGGGTATGTGCGATTCCTGGTCGGCGATGACGCCGGATAATGATACGCCATCGCCGCCTTGGGACTGCGTCACCTCTGCCGCCCTACGACGAGCGAGCGCCGCGCCGCCCTCAGTTGTCCGCACCGCCGTGACGCACAGGTCAAAGTGCTTTGTCAAGGACGTGAGGAGTTCAGCCATGGCATGTGAGTGGTCCACGAGGGAACCGAGAAGCTCGGGTATCGGGTCGTACTGCGACGAGTCGGAGGGCAATCGGGGTAGAGGTGATGCCGTTATCGTCTTCCTCAGTGCTCGCAGGTCGTCGTCGAAGCGAAGGAGATCACCGTCAAAGGATGTCTGGATGGCCTGCAGGTTGGTGGTCTTGTCAGCTACCTAGGCTACCGTGGAGTGTGGGGGAGGACCAGGCTCAGCAGCATTCGGGCGCGCACCTGCAGCTCGCCGAGGCTCTGCTTCAGAGCCTCGACCATGACGTGGACGCTCTTTTCGTCCACGAAATCCATCAGGTTGCGTCGCTCTTCGCCAGGCGGCCGAAAACCTGCTTCAACAGTCGTGTTCTTGAGCATGGCCATGGTCTCCTGCAGCTTCTCATTGGTTGCATCCATGGTCTTGACCAGGTGCTTGAAGTCGCGCTTCCCGGCGTCGTAGGTTCTCTTTAGTCCGCGACGGACCTTCATCAAGAGCGCCAGTTGCTCCAAGATGGCTCTTCGCAGGAACTGTGTCTCGGCATACAAGACGACGGCCTCCTCATGGGCCTGACGTGCATCAGTCGCGATTTCGTTTGCTCGCAGGACGGCGGTCATTGACGAGAGCGAGCGTTTGGCAGCGAGCAGGTGTTCCACCAGTGTCTCAACTGGGACATGGTCGGCAGCGGCGGAGGCTGATGTGGAGGGTGCATCACGGTGATCTCTGGAATGTGAAAGGGACGTGGAGTCTCGGCCGGCCGAAGTGGACGAGGCTGGGCTCCGGCTGGACCTGTGCGACAGGGAATTGGCCATGTTGAATGGGGGAGAAAGAGAGGATGTGTTACACGACAGAGGTCAAGAGTTGGAGCGATGCATATTTAAGAGGAAAGGAATAGGATTAAGGTGATGATGGGAAAAGGAAAGCCAAGATGCGAAGCAAAGGTCAGGAAGGGGAGGATGAGGATGCAAGAGGACAAGGTAGAGAGAGGACGGGAAGATGGTTGGGATGGGACGGGACGGGATAGGGTGGGATGGGATGGTGTAGGCGACGAGGATGATGTCGCGATAAGGTTGGAGCTCGGTCAGGTGTGTTATCCTTATCGGACTGGCTTATCTCACCTTCGGCGCCTGCACCGAGAGGACCTCTTTGGCTGCGCTGCCGGCTGCTGCTGCGATGCTGTTGGCCGTTCGCGGTGCAGCCTTATGCCACACAGGCCATCAGAGTGGGGAACTCCCCCTGGGACAGGTACGTTCTTGGCGGTCATGATTGGTCATGACTCATTTATGTGGGTCTTTATGCCTGGGAGCTCCCAGTAGCTTCTTCTCCAGCGGTCTTCAGCGCTAATCCAAGCGGTCCGGATGATCACATACCACTCGATCATCGCTGCGTCCGGAAGATATCTGGGACCTGCTCGTCTCTGAATGTTACCTCGTTCACCTTGGCCTGTCCATCTCTATACCTTGAACTCGAGCCAACGTCGCAGTGGTTCATCCTCCCATCACAGCGCAGTGTTCTAGAACGGCCAGAAGAGGGGCTGGACCATGCCGGAGCTATAGACTGAAACAACCTTTTCCTCCAACATCCGATGAAACCAGACGCTCTCTGACACTTGTATCAATTCCAATCCAACAAAAGCCAACAAAAACGACGACCGAAGCTGACGTCGCCAGCCCTGAGATCTACGGGAACCTGAACGCTCCGTCATGCCGACCACTCCCTTGACTCTGACGATTGTGGACGATGGTCTCGATGAGTCAATTACTTCATTCACCCTTGGCAGCTACCCGGCGCTGATTCCTCGCCCATAAGCCGTGTTTGGGCTCAGCTGTCCTTGGCGGACAAGAGGTTCAAACCTAATGCGGCTCTGGGTTGCCATAATCTTGAATTCCTGTCGTCTGAAGCATCTAAGTTAAAGCTTGATGAAGACTTTTTGATGAAATTGTCTCCCGTTTTGACCGCGGCTAGTTGACACGATAGGTACTCTCCTCACTGTCGTCTTGATGGATACCAGGCTCGGACACGAAGTATCCAGCCTCGTGCGGCTCGACAGCCAACATCTCCGAACCGCGGCATTGTCGACCTGGTGCTGAGAGACAGGCATATCCTAGCGATGACTCGCGTCGTTGAGCCGTGGTTGAGCATCAGATCTGCCACGGAACGCGTGTATTGTCATTCTATAGCAAAGACAACTTGACTCGATATCGTTGTGCTCGCTGCACAATCTACTGTCGGACACTCAACTTTCTCCATGGCCCCGAAATCACCGCCTCCGTCCATTCCGGATCTCATCTCGTTTTATCCGATCTTGTCCACCATCACGGAGTTCGTTTCAGCGCTGGACCTTCTCCGCCTAGCTCAGACGAACCACTGTGAAAGAGGAAGTTCGCTAAGTAGGGTAAATTGGGTTCGATTCCTATCGGCGTCAACAGGTATTTTAGCCAAATGGCCTACTTTTCCTACAACCACCACGCCCACATCCTCGGCTCCCGTTCCGTATTCGACAAGCTCAAGAGGCTCTGCATCTGCGATGGCCGCGGCTCGATACGAAGCCAAGACTTTAGCGGTCGCTATCGGCCTAACTACTGGACGCTCTCCTGCGGCTTGCCTCCTATGGTCATCGGGGATGAGCAAATCGAAGTCAGATTGTACCACGTCGAATGCGACGAGGCTGGAGCTCTACCCTGCGGAAAGTGAGGCTTCAATCTCTGCGAAGAGTGTAGATACTATGACAGGCTTCTGTCGGTGGAGGAAAGCTATTTGAGCCGCAGTTCAAATGGCGCCCTCTCAACATCATGTGCCTATACCCTGAATGCGACTCTCAGCTCAAAGGTGATATTCAGGGCCAACATCTCAGCGCCACATGCGATTGTAACTTATGCCTGAGGTGGCTCTGTACCCAGTGTGAAATTATTCAGAGAGAAAAGACCAGGGCGTACTATGATACACAAACAAGAGAAGCGTCGGGCCAGAACAACGTGCTCAATCCCCCATAAGATCCCGAGGGAGCCTCAGGAACCAAGCAATCCATATACACGGCCATGACGCAGTGAGAGTTTCCGTCAGCTCACGAAGTTAGGGGGGGGGAATCTGCTGATATATCTTCTGCCAGTTCTTCTGCTTTGCGGTGCTGGCGTCCCTCAAGATATCGTCCAACGATGTACTTGGTGCAGATGTTGTGTTAAGCGTGACATCGAATGGTGCGACGAAAAAGAGGAGGCTGCCCGACTTGATTAGCCGGGAGGTTCATCTTATGTGCGTTCGAGTGGGCAATCTGAATTTGGCGAAACGTTTGCTTACAAACTTCTCTCTTAGAATCCAAATCACCCGCCCTGGGCTATGGACGCCGGCTACAACTATCCAACTCCTTATCGCCGGCTGGGGTAACTTGTCCTACGGATGTCGCTCCATGACAAGTTTACGCGTTCTACCGAGGCTATCCTAAAACCCGCTGCTCGAGACAATTATTCCCGACGCCATGTATGGCCGCGATCCTGTCATCGATGGCCAACAATGGCAGATTCTCAAGGGACATGACCGACGGGTCACCACTCCCCCCCAGCACGCCACTCGGACGGGCCAGCAGGGAATTGCAACCATCATTCAGCTAAAAATGACCTCAGAAGAGGGTAGACCAATCGCAAAGGCTCGCTTATACGTCTTCCTCACGAGCTCATCATGAATCGGACGTATTCTCAACCGGTGATTCCCCGAAGGCTGCCACCCCGCCCGTTCTCATCGACGACGGCGGGGGAATATGAAGTCAATCAGGACTTACAAACCGACCTCGGACAAAGATGTCAACAACTTCATTGCCGAAGAACTTCCCGTCCCCGGGTCACGAACCAATCCAGAAGTGGAACCCGGCCAGTCCCAATCTTACGACGTTCCCCGCATTCTTCCACATGCCGGCATCGCATCGCGCTGGAGATGCGGAGGTGACATGGGAATACTCTCCGGTATAGCTACCTGGGACACCTGCCATTTAAAAAAAACCCTTGTCGTTCCATCCCCGGTTCCCCATTTCCCCGCGATTTCCCCGCGCGTAGAAGAAAATACCGCCGAAGAGCCTCCAGACTGCATTGCATATCTCCAGGCGAATTATTGGTGGCCTGGCCTCGCATACCCGGTTAGTTGGACCTACGATGGGACTACGAGAACTAAGCAAACTAGCCACCAACGGCCACCAACGGCTACTCACCCCTCCCCCGCGCCGTTGAGAGGTGGATGGCACCAACGACGTGGACTGACTTGGGGTTTCCCCACAGACTACTATCGTAAGAAGCTTGCCCAAGCGGTCGGCGCCGCATCGTTGATGAGATCATCATTGGGCCTCTTTGCTGCTGGAAGAGGGATTCCGAGCAGTGGTGGATCCGGCTGCGGTGAAAGTTGGTTGTGATCATGAGGACATTTGCGACTAGGGAGAAGGGCCGACGGCGTACCACACTACTGCGCAGCGGTGTCGGGGACTAGATCTCGGCCGTCGACGTATCTGAGCCCGAAGGGAAGCCGGAGGGGAGGCAATGAGGAAGGGAAGAAGGGAAAGGAAAGCTATTAAATGGCAGTGTGCCCTGCGGATGGTAGTGGTGGAGGTCATAGAGAGGCCGCAAGCTCAACAGTGCTCCTCAATTAGGTCCTCAAAATGGTCAATAAATTGTTTTCAACGTTGGCCGCGGCCTTCGCCGGCCTCACGCTCTGCGCTGCTCAAGATGGCTATACCAACGAGACAGATCCTTACTATGGACAGAGTCCAGCCGTATACCCCACGCGTCAGTACCTCCCTACAGTCATGGCCTGATTGACATAAATTCCCCGGGAGAGTGAAAAAAGAAAGAACCTAACCAAAGACTGTCTAGCTGTGGGAAACGGAACGACAAACGGAAAATGGGCCACAGCTTACCACCGCGCAAAATCCCTAGCCGCACAAATGACCGTCGAGGAGCTCGCAAACTTCACCCACGGTTGGAACGGCCTCTGCACCGGCAACACGGGCTCCGTGCCCCGCCTCGGCATCAAGCCCATCTGCCTCCAAGACGGTCCCGATGGCGTCCGCGCGCAGGAATTCGTCTCCGCCTTCCCCTCGGGCATCCACCTCGGCGCGACATGGGACCGGAACCTCTCGTACGCGTACGGCGAGGCCCTGGGCGCCGAGTACCGCGGTAAGGGCATCAACGTCGGCCTCGGGCCTGTCGGTGGGCCCCTGGGCCGTATCGCGCGCGGTGGGCGGAACTGGGAGGGGTTGAGTAACGACCCGTACCTCTCGTCCGTCGGCGTCGGGGGCGTGACCAAGGGGATGCAGGATGCGGGGACGATTGCGTGCCCGAAGCATTGGCTTCTCAATGAGCAGGAGTACCGCCGGAACCCGAGCGTGGAGGAAGGCGAGTCCGGGTCGTCTAATGTCGACGACAGGACGCTGCATGAGCTTTATGTTTTCCCCTTTATGGATGCGTTGAAGGAGGGCGCCGCGTCGGTCATGTGCTCATATAACCGCGCCAACAACTCGTACGGCTGCCAGAACTCGAAGCTGCTTAACGGGGTCCTCAAGACGGAGCTCGGGTTTGAAGGGTTCGTGGTGAGCGATTGTAAGTCTACTCTTCTGATCCATGTGATGATGTCAACCTTGCTCACAATAACTCAATAGGGGGCGCGCAATACGCAGGTGTGGCGACTGCAAACGCAGGTCTAGACCTTGTGATGCCAAACGAAGCTTTCTGGGGCGCCTCCCTCGTCGAGGCCGTCAACAACGGCAGCGTCGCGCGCGAGAGAGTCGAGGACATGACGACGAGGATTCTTGCCGCGTGGTACTACATTGGCCAAGACGGCGACGACTACCCGGCCGTCGGCGCCTACTCGAATCTCCAGAAGCACGACCCCGTCGACGTGCAGAATGGGCACAAGGCGCTCATCCGCGAGATTGGCGCCGCCGGCACGGTGCTCGTTAAGAACGTCAACGGAACGCTGCCATTCAAGAGTCCCAAGTTTTTGACCGTGTATGGGTACGATGCCACGCTGCCCCCGACGCCGTGGGGAAGCACGAGTTACGGACCGTCGTTTGGTACCTTTCTGGGGGACACCTTCAACGGGACGCTGGTGGCCGGCGGCGGCTCGGGGGCTACGACACCGCCGTATGTGATCAGCCCCTTCCAGGCGATCCAGGAGCGTGTCGTCGCGGATGGCGGCGTCGTCAAGTGGGATTTCTTTTCTGAGAACCCACAGCCTAATTACGTGAACTCCGAGGCGTGCCTGGTCTTTATCAACGCGTGGGCTTCGGAGGGGTACGACCGCCCCAGCCTGACGGACGAGTTCAGCGATAGCCTTGTCAACAACGTCGCGGCCAACTGCTCCAACACGATTGTCGTGTTGCACTCTGCCGGTACGTTTCTATGATGCCGTCAAGCAGAGCAATCACTAACATACCAAACACAGGTAAGCGCGTCGTCGACGCCTGGGCCGACCACCCCAACGTAACAGCGATCCTCTTCGCCGGCCTACCGGGCCAGGAATCAGGCCACTCCCTGACCGACATCCTCTACGGCGACGTGAACCCCAGCGGTAGACTCCCCTACACCGTCGCCCGCGCCGAGTCAGACTACGGCAACCTCCTCAACTCGACCGTCGAAGCGGGCCCGTTCCCGCAGGACGATTTCACCGAGGGCCTCTTCATCGACTACCACGCCTTTGACCGGGACGGCATCTCGCCCCGGTACGAATTCGGCTTCGGGCTGTCGTACACGAGCTTTGCGTACTCGTCTCTCTCGGCGTCGCCCGTCGGGGCCGTCGCGGCGGGCGTGCCGGATCCGAACGTCGCGGTCGTGCAGGGCGGACACCCCGCGCTGTGGGAGGAGGTCTACGCCGTCTCGGTGACGGTGCAGAACACGGGTGGGGTGGCGGGCCACGAGGTGGCGCAGCTGTATGTTGGGATCCCCGTTGAGGGTACGCCTGCGAGGCAGCTCCGGGGGTTCGAGAGGGTGTTTGTCGAGGCGGGCGGGAGCGCGACGGTGGAGTTTGTGCTGACGAGGCGGGATTTGAGCTTTTGGGATGTTGTTGCGCAGCAGTGGCGGTTAGCGGAGGGGGAGTATGGTGTTTGGGTTGGGGCGAGCAGTCGGGATTTGAGGGTCAATGGGACGCTTACTATCTAGGGGTCGGATGGATGAGATGGATGCCAAGGTTGGTTGCTGGGTGTAGGGTGTTGAGCGTTTCGACGCTGTCAGCATATGATAGTGCAATGATGATGTTGAGAAGAACCTAGTGCTTTATTTGAGCCTGAGATTGCGATGAGTGAAATGTCCATCCTCTCTTTCCTCGAGCTGGGCTCATGTGTAACGCTGAGCATCTCCACCGTTCCTGTAGAAGGAAGAACTGATACAATGCAGCTTGCGATTTACAAATGACCACCCAGAGACAGACACCTTGGTTTCACTGCAGAACATCACGACAATCTGCTTCCATGTCAAAAAAACGTAAAAAGTTAACCAGTGTGATGCATCCGCCGGTAATCGAAACCGGGTCCCTTGCTATCCCGATGTGGAATGGAAGGCAAGGATGATAACCACTACACTACAGATGCTGGATGTTGAAAATTTTGAAGCCAATGGGGAACATGACCCCTTACCGAAGGCTAGGGCTAGGTCTCACAGTCATGGCGGACCAAGTGGGACCATTCTACGCCGAGCGACCAATGGGCGCATCGACCTTTTTCCCTTCACGGAAGAGAGACGACTTCCCCGGGGCAATTCTTCAGAGTTCAACCGACAACCTAACGAGCACCCAAACACAAGCCGTTGAACTGGCCCTAATCATCATCGTTTTGACGGCAAACCGCTAGCGAAAGAGAAAAAACCTGCGCTTATGCCGCGCGACTTCGGCTTCGGGCGTATTAAGCTTATTCACGACGCACATGAAGCCTTTTACTCTAGCCTGATTTGGCAACCATGTCGTCTCGAAGAGCGCGGACTGGTGGTGTTGGTGAGTGCGACGACGACTGCCGATGTTGAACAAGCCAGCTGCTTCTTGGTCTCTGAGAGTTACGAAAAAATCCCGTTGAATTCCAAAAAGTCGAGACTTGAAAAGGGAGGAACGGCCAGAAAGAAGCAAGAAACAGGGAGAGCACGAACCTCCCACTGAGGCGTGCCCGTAATTATCCATCAATCGCCTGGTGCATGTGGTTATACATTCGAATTGAGCATGTCGCTCTGCTTTCAGAGGTAGGTGCTGCAGTGAGATCACTCACGGGCATCGATATTAGATGCGATAGAGAAGGGCCGTTAAGGTTGTTATGATAATAGTTGCTATCTAGCGACAAATTCAACGCGATACTAACTCATTGCGGACCAGCCGCTCGCCGTCCCACCGGCCGAAGAGATTCTCCTCCGGCGCCATCTCCGTCATTTCGAGTCACCGACTTTCGGTCCTAGGAGTTACCTCGGTAATTTCCATCACTTCGTGCATAAAGCATCACTTCGTAGTCTCGCTCTTGCATGAGATCCCGAACCACCCATCCGGACGGAGGACACTCACGGCCGAGATCAATCAAAGCCGCACGGCAGACTGAAGCTGCAGACTGGCAGTGAACTCAGTGCGGGGAAGACCCGCCAATTCAAGATTCAACGTTGTATTGCAGCGGTCGCAGCGGTGGGTGAGGAGAGCACTAACACCAGACTAGCGAGCAGCCCTCACTGAAAGAGGCATGCTAACTGTCTCAGCAGATTGCTAGAGTATTGCCGTATGCGACAATGATCGCCACCGGAGCCACTTGGGAGAGGTTAAGGCCGCAGACGCCGCTCTGCACGTCTGCCGTTCTCGAGGTCGTTGCGGTGTTGGTTGTCGAGGGCAGCATGGGACCCCCTGTCCGGCGATGGGCCATCCCGCGCGGTCTAGTAAAGTGTAATTTGTCTCCAGCCCGAGGGAAAAGACGAGAAGCACAATGACCTCAATCGTTTTCAACGGGCTGGGAGCCTTCAGACGATACGGGTTCCGAAAGCTGAGATGAGGACTGTGCAAGGAATGGCCCATTGGCCCATTGGGAGAATGCTATTTTTGCATCAGATGATCTGTTTTGCTTGACGTGGGCGCAGCCCCGAAGCAATACAACATCCACGAGCTCTCGAGCCGATATCGATCTTCCAGAATCAACACAGGGTTCGGTCTTCTTCCCTCAGCTTTGATCTCACTGGTTTCTTCGAAGAAATCAAATTCCTTCCGATCCTCCTACCTGGTCCGATAGTTGAGGTTCTCGTATCCCTTCATAAACCTTCACCGCCCCTTGAAGCCCCTTGCTCTGGCCTGAACTTCCCAAATATCTACAATGTCGTCACCTTCCTTTGTCTCTCCCAACACACTACAAAACCTTGACTCGATTAAGCACGAAAGGGAGGCGCCAAAAATGCCTTGGCGGGCCGAGCAAGCAACCCCGCCGCGAGAAGGTCCGGAACAGTGTCCGGGCTATTGACTAGTTCTAGGCGCAGAGGCGCGAACATGGATCAGGGTGGCATTTTTCGTTATGCTGAGTCCCTATGGATGAACTGCACAGCAGCTGCCACCCACGAGAGATCACCGTCATGTGCGCTTATTTGTTCTTCGACGATCGTGGCTTATAAGAGCTTGCGATCCCTCGTGGGCTGGATCTCCAGATCTGCCAGTCATCAGAAACACCTCGGCGTCAACGAACCTCTCAAGGTGTGTATTATCTACTATACCACGGCCTTCACGGCATTTTATACCCTCCAATTCTCATCTGATGGCTGACTCTAGCAAGGACACGCTCCGTACCAGATATCGCCATGAGGTTCACAAATCTCTACGGTCTGCTGGCCGCATCAATAGCCCTGGTAGCAGCCGTCGACCTGACTGGCTATGAGTTCATCGTCGTCGGCTCCGGCGCCGGCGGTGGAGTCTTGGCCGCCCGTCTTGCCCTCGCCGGACGCAAAACCCTCCTCATCGAGGCCGGCGACGACCAGGGCGCCAATGAGAACTACACAGTCCCAGCGTACCAAGCAAAGTCCACCGAAGACGATGCTATGGCCTGGGACTTCTTCGTCCGTCACTACGCCGACGAGACAAGACAAGCCCGCGACTTCAAGACCTCATACGAGACTCCCGGCGGCGGCGAGTACACGGGTCTCAACCCGCCGTCCGGCTCCAAGATGAAGGGTACTCTGTATCCGCGCTCCGGCACCCTTGGGGGTTGCACCGCGCACAATGCACTCATCGCGGTGTACCCTCACCGCTCCGATTTTGACTACATTGCCAGCCTCACCGGCGACTCATCTTGGTCAGCGGACAACATGCGAAACTACTTCATCCGCATGGAGAACAACCGCTACCTCCTCCCTGGCGTCCCAGGCCACGGCTACAACGGCTGGTTCAGCACCGAGACGGCACCACTCAACCTCGCCCTCCTCGATCCCCAACTCTCGAGCCTTATCACCGGAGGCGCGTTCGCTCTCGGAAACGAGACGAACCTGGTCTTCAACATCGCCACACTTCTCGCCGGTGACGGAAACAGCGTGGCCGCCGTCCGCGACACGCAGCCGGGCTACTACCCGATCCCCATCTCCTCCAACGATGCCCACCGTGTCGGCTCCCGCGAGTTCATTGTCGCCGTCCGCGACGCAAAGACCATCACAGGTGCAAAGCGGTACCCCCTCGACGTCCGCACGAGCTGCCACGTAACCAAGGTCCTCTTCGACAACTCCTCTCCGCCCAAGGCTACTGGCGTAGAGTTCCTCGACGGCAAGTACCTCTACCGCGCGAGCCCCCGCTCCCGCAACGCTGGTGCCGGCATCCGCGGCACAGCCACCGCCTCCCGCGAGGTCATCATCGCCGGCGGCGCCTACAACTCCCCCCAGATCCTCAAGCTCAGCGGCATCGGACCGGCCGCCGAGCTGCGCAAGTTCAACGTCACCGTAGTCAAGGACCTCCCCGGCGTCGGGACGAACCTGCAAGACCACTACGAGATCACCGTCCAGGGCCGTACGCCTGCCGACTTCAGCTCGCTCAACGGGTGCACGTTTGGGTTCTACGGGCAGAGCGACCCATGCCTCGCCCGGTGGAACACCCCCATCCTCGGCGACCGGGGCGTCTACGAGTCCTCGGGCTTCGCGGCGACCATGTTCTACAAGAGCACCGTTGCCGAGAGGAACGAGTGGGACGTGTTCGCGTTTGGCGGGCCCGTCAACTTCCGCGGGTACTACCCCGGCTACGGCGTCAACGCGACCGTCGCGCACGACTGGTTCAGCTGGGCCATTCTCAAGTCGCATCCGCGCAACACGGCCGGCTCGGTGACGCTGCGCTCGTCGGACCCGCTCGACGTGCCGGACATCCTCTATAACTACTTTGATACAGGCTCCGGCAACTTTGTTGCCGATTTGCAGGCCATGACGGTGACCGTGAAGCTCGCGCGCGACGCTTTCGCACGCCAGCTGGTCCCGATCGAGGAGGAGCTGCCCGGCGCCGGGGTCCAGGGCGACGCTGCTGTGAAGCAGTATATCCAGGACACGGCCTGGGGCCACCACGCCTCTTCGACGTGCCCTATTGGCGCCGATGACGATCCCATGGCTGTGCTTGACTCCAGCTTTAGGGTGCGTGGTGTGTCTGGTCTGCGAGTCGTTGATGCTTCGGTATATCCTCGCATTCCTGGCACGTTCACTGCTGTGTCTACGTACATGGTTGGCGAGAAGGCTGCCGATGTGATATTGAGTCAGAATCAGTAGACGGTGGCGTGGGGGAAGCGGTTCTGGAGTTTTTCTGTCAATACCAGCGTGGGTTTGATTATACTGTAGCAGCTATGCGCATAATACTTACAATCACAATCCGCAATGATTATACGAAAGTTGCAACGTCAACATCATCAAATCAATTCCTCGTCGTTGATGTTTGAAGATAAGGAAGGTCTCTAACTTTTGCTTCATCTTTAAGTGAATCGTCTCCAAGGACGTCAGCGGGACCATCAGACAGGAAGAACGATCCTCGAGTCGGCCAGCTCACCTACAACGATCCATAGACAAGATCAGCTGTAAGTCTGCCAAGTAGACGTCCCTCAACGTTTGAATATGGCTCTTGGAAATTAATGTTATTTCAATTTTGTGTCAGCTAGCATCATATAGATCCGCTTCAATGCTGAAGATGGCTCGTTGTGCCGGGTTGGGGGGTTCTGAGAGGTTCTAGACAGCTGTGGGAACAACATCCAGTCCTTATGATGGCAGCTATTAATGAGACGCAGTCTACAGCTCATCGCAATCAATACACCCGTTTGAATAACATTAGGTTAGCTGTGGGTGATCTATCTCTCGGGGAAAGAATCCTTCATAAATGATGCTGGGTATATTCAGGGTTCGCTGCAGTGTTTCTGCGTATCTAACTTATGGGCGGCTAGAGCACTTAAACGTTCAAAGCATTATTAGCTTGAGGGAAATAGGTAGAGTCCAGAGCTGTTTCGACATAATCTGACCATCAAGAGTATCCGTCTAGAATGGTCTTCTTTCCAGATTTACTTGGCTCTTGACGATGTCTCGAGGTTTGCAATGGTTCCGTATCGGGCTTCGAAGACATCGCGATCGGGCTCCGCGCCACTATTTCTGCTTCTCTCTGATACGAGCTGATCATTCTCAGGTTGATTGTCAATCTCGTACAGCTTTGGGTTGTGTTTTCTACTCAAATTTTAGCCTTCTCATGAGTTCCAGTCTGGGGGATCCGACTCACAAGTCACGCTTGTACAGGTAGTCCAGCAGGTACATGCCCGCAACGCCAAGCCCCCCAAAAAGAATCAGTATCTGGTACCCATACTTGTACTTGGGGGCGTCATAGGTCGGGAATAGGACCACTAATCAGGACAAGATCATGGGGTCATCTAAGAGGTGCGAGATCAATATCATCGCAGCATGGTGTGAGGCTTACCGGGCATCCAAGCATTAAAGGTGTAGGTGAAGATGTTGCCCGTAGCCACCAGAAGCTGCCGGAGATTCGCATTCCATTGCGTGATCTCATGCCCATAGCTGATGACTACTGGCTGCGCCGCACCACCCGTATAACTAAGGTAGAAGGCCGCGAGCAAAGCCGCCTTAGGGACGTTCCATATCGATAGTATAATGTTTGAGACAAGCACCAATACCTGCACAAACACGACAGTAAGCACACGACTACCCGTGGCATCCGAAAGCCAGCCAACAACAAAGGCTGCGACGATCTGGATGGCGTTTCCTGAGAGTAGACAAGATTTCAGCATACGACGCATTGAAGTTGCACTCAGTGTATGAGGTACCTATAGTCGGGAGGATGTTCGTCTTGACGACACCGTACCCCTCAGACTTGAGATAGAGGTTGAAATAACCGGTACCGGACCCAGCTTCAGCCACCATGAGATAGGGAAGAATGAAAGCCCATAGCTGCCACGAGGTGTAAATTTCCTTGATGCCTTTGAGAGTAAGCTTCGACGGTGGCTTCCGACCCATGTTTTTGATGCGCTCCATGCCATATTCACGATCCTGTAGATTCCTGTAAGTCTGAAGTATACGCACGGTACATTGGCATAGGAATGATCTCATCTTACCTCTTTCTGAAGGTAGAAGGCCCTGGTGTTGTGGGGTAAATCCGGGAGCGCAAAGAAACCATACAAGGCAATCGGGATTGAGATGATGCCTGCGAATAGTCAACAGCAGCTCCACGTCATGTTACAAGTCTGCCGACAACCAACCATCCATTATGAAAAGCCATCTCCAGCCAGATAGCCCAGCCGTCCCGTTCATCCCAGTGTAAAGACCTGCCTGCAGGTATCCACTGAACATGCCGGCAATGGCAGCGGTCTGCTCGAACAACGCCATGCGCTTCGCGAGTTGTGACTTGCCGTACCAACTCCCCAGGATGCTAGCAAAGCCCGGAAAAGAGCAGGACTCTAGAAGTCCTATGAAGAAGCGCAGAGCATAGAGCTAAAGAGACTGCGTCAGCTATCTCGAGTTTTATGTTGGCCGCTGCTACATTAACATACTGTTTCCACGTTCTTGGCACTCGCCATGACCATGGTCAGGGCGGACCACCCGAGTTCGCACGCGGGTATCCATATCGACGGGCGAACGTATTTCAACTGGATCATCTGGGCCGGAATCGTGCCCAATATGATGCCGATGTTGAAGTACGTGTTGAGGAGGTTTCTCTCATTTCCATAGAGATGAAGGTCCTCCTGCATGCCGCTGATGAAGGCATTGCTGTAGTTATTCTGGTCTAGGTACTTTATGAAATATCCGAGAAGCACATAAGAGCTATTCTGAAAGTCAGTCAGGCCAACGTCAAATGGAGTCTAGCAGCTGACTCACAAGAGGAAGGTGTCCAACTTCCGAACATATCTCCTTTCCTGCGGATCGTCCCCCCAGATCTTGTGCGAGATGTTCGAGAACATCCCCCGTTTAACATTCCCAGGGGACGCTACTTCAAGTTCGGGCTCTGCAGACACTATTGTGTCTTGTTTTCCGCTGTCACTGGCCATTTTCTCACAGAACAAATGAGTTTAAGCTGCTGAGCTACCTGGGATGAGCGAAGCGTCTGGATCCCCTCGCCGCTGGCGATTCATATAGAATTCACGGTTTCTGCTTGTAGGCTGTAGCACGTCATTGGCATCGATAATGTTGATAAACTCTCGAAGAGGTACCCTCGTGACTTCAGTGCAGCAAGGATATCGGAAACCGCCCGACGTAAGCCACGCACATAGCACGAGGTATGCCGGCAGGTGAACAGTTGTCGGGTAGTTTAACGGTAATAAGCAGGGTATTTCGATTCCGCAATTCATCAAGGGGAGGATTATCACAGGCCCAAACCTGTTGCAGGAGGGTTTGATGCCGCAGACATGCAATACATTGTGGGGAAAGATAAGATGCGGACAGAATGCGCCCGTGTTGACCAATGTTGGGGCGAAGACATCATGACGAATCTCCAAGGATGATGTCGCAACGGAAAGCACAAGATCGCGTGCTAGCACGCCCTCCATGTACTATCTACGCGGAAATAAGCCTCCGACCAGGCTTAAATCAGGTTGGGTGTTTGTTGTTTCTCGCGAATTGATTCATACATTTTTGACGACCTGCATCGAAATGGCGACACAAGTAAACACCATAACCGCAACGGAGCCCACGAAGCTTCAGCTTCGCGCTGAAACCTCTATTGACTACAATCAGGAGAATGTTCGTGCACATCAACCTTGGCAAATTACAGCTTCTCACTGGTTCTAGTATCAATATGAAAGTTACCTGCCGCACTTTGTGCCAGGATCTCAGCCACCATTGGAAGAGTTCCAGCATGAGGACGTTGGGTTGAGAGCCGATCGGGAGAAGAAGAACCTGCTAGGAGCTGCCGGAGTCAGCCATGAAGAAGTCACCCCAGCTATCGGAACCAAGGTCCACGGAATCCAGCTCAGTCAGCTCAACTCTGCTCAACTAGATGAGCTAGCACTACTCGCAGCCGAGCGTGGCGTAGTGATCTTTCGCGACCAAGATTTTGCAGACATTGGGCCCGAGAAGCAAAAGGCCTACGGAAAGCATTTTGGTCCACTCCATGTCCACCAGATGGGTGGTCAGATCAAGGACTATCCGGAATTGCTCCCCGTGTACCGCGACTTTACGTGAGTTCACTTTAGTGACAAGACTTGGATGATTTATTGACGCATCACTCAGCGCAGGTGCTGTCGATAATGAGATCAAGGATAATGTCACCAGCGTGAAGTGGCACAGCGACATGAGCTACGAGATGTAAGTCTGCTCCCCATGATTAAATGGCATCGGATTCGGAGCTGATAGCATGCAGCAACGGAATGGGCACGACGACTTTCCTGCCTTTGAGCACTCCATCGTCCGGAGGTGACACGCTTTATCTCTCCACGACGGAAGCCTACTACGCGCTCTCAGAAACGTACCGGACGTTGCTTCACAGCCTGAAAGCTGTTCATTCCGGCTTCTCCCAAGCTTCGGTGCACGACCACCGAGACCGGTACATCAGGGAGCCCATCGAAACGATTCACCCCGTCGTGCGAACCCACCCCGTCACCAAGCAACTCTCTCTCTACGTCAACCGGCTGTACACAAAGCGCATCGTCGGGATGAAGCAGGAAGAGAGCGCCGCGCTGCTAGGATTCTTGTTCGACCACATCGAGAGGGGCCAGGACTGGCACCTGCGCGTCCACTGGAAGCTGGGCACGGTTGTGGTATACGACAACAGGAATACTCAGCACTCTGCTCTGCGAGATTTCCGGGTGGAAGAGGGGACGACTAGACGGCATATGTTGAGAATCACGCCGCAAGCGGAGCGGCCGTACTTTGAGGAGCCCACAGTCTCGCAGTGACAATTTCGGCGCCGTCTGGATGAGATTGGTGTTGTTTAGCTATTCATCTCCAAGATTCGATCCGCCATGGGTCCTTAGGAATTACTAGATTCTTCCTCTAAACAACATGCTCTTGCCAAGAAATAGCAATTCTCGCTGCATGCCGAAGTTAAGCTCGCGATGCCTTCCTCCTTATTGTCCGGGCCCCGCGGGACAAGCCCTACCGTCCCTGCAGTCATCCAGATGAAAAGGGGACAGGATGAGAAGTGTGACATTCTGCAGGCAACGCTTGGATTGCCCATTAAACCGTGCATAAGGATGAACCCAATCCGGGGTCTCTTAAGGGGTTCATCTCCGACCCTTCCACACCCATACTGCAAACAAACTATCGCCAGGTCCGACATCCGTCCGTCATCCGTGAAATATGTACCTGGTAGCAGGAGATGCACAGGTCTCATAGAGAGCCGTGAGAAATCAGGGTGTTTTTCTTCCTGGCTTGTACACAAGGGGAAGAATCTGTCGATGAACCTGTGTCGGGAAGATGCCGAAGCGGCGGACCGGCCAGAAGCCAAGATGATCCAGCAAGCGCATCGTTGACCATTCCAACCCTTCAATTGATCCTTCGAAAAAGGCGTCTTCATCATGAACAATAGAAACAAGTGAGGTGATGGTCTTTCATGGCAACCCAATGCCCGAATAGGAAAGCGAAATCGTGGGGGGATCCGTGCTCACAACGTTTCTCAAATAGACTAAAACTGCTAACGTCAAAGACAGAACCATCATTGAAATCTTGGAGAAGTTGGGCCTTGTGGCGCCCTAGAGAAAAGACGCAAAGGATGTCTCGGCTCCCCTAGAGTTCCCCCTAGACTGCTGGAGCCGTCGCAATCTTGTTCATAGCCGCACCGTTTTAGGCTTCACAGGAGTGCCGCACGAGTGGTTTAGAGTTGTAAGCTCCCAAACCCTCACCTTGACAAATGACAGATGTTTGCCGTTGGCGTCTCTGAGATGGCCGGCCACGCGTTCGATTTGATCGAGTTCTTGAGATCTTGAGTGACCGTGGCCGATGTGAGCATGTGTTACATCGTGGGACGACTCCAGGGCCCGGGGCCCGGCACACACCCACGGGCCGATATCTCTTGCCAACAAGGAGGTGCGGATCGGAAGGATCCCGACCGCGAGGAGACACCAAGGATTCCAACAAAGTCAGTGTTCGCTATCACTGACGAAATGAAATTTACTTGTGCCTCCTTCACCTGTTTGTTTCAATGAAGCTTCCAAGCGACTGGACTGGACCGGCAGCAGCGAAAATACAAGCGAGAAAACCGCTAGACACCAAGCTAGACGTACGCGAGATGGTCTGGCACGGCCACCGTTTCGACGTGGCGTGCCGGAACGGCTATTGATCTGTTCTAGCGCCCCTTCGAGAAAGCAAGCCGCAGTAGTACCACTGGCCAGTCTCCTCGTCTGTCTATCGGGGGGCCATCGCCAAACGAGGACTGGTGCTAGATCTAGAGCTTGACTTGACGCGGACGAGGCATATCTTCCCGCCGCCATCCCGAGTCTGTCGCCGGGTTATGGCATTTCTTCAAGGTGAAGCTTGCCAAAGCTTTTTGCTCCGGGTATGCCAACTTTGCCTCATCGTAAATGGTTCCCAACCCGCATGTACTAGGAGAGCCCCGGTGGAGTAGGACCGAAGTTTTGTTCCCGCCTTTCCTCGATCCAAGAGACGGACGGCACTTGCCAAGCTCTCTGGGCGCACTATCTGACGCCGTCGACTCAAGGTTTCGTATTCTGACTTCTGAAGATGCAAATGTGACAAGAGGAGACCCATCTGCCCCTGGCATTAGCGCCCGATGCACGGGAACGAAGGCGTCTGGCAGCTTTCACAGCCCGCGTCAGTCTCGCGGTTTTACTCTTATTCATGGAGGGAGAATTATAAAGAATTGTACGACCTGGTTTCCCCCCTCCCTTTCTCCCTCACTCTCCCACGATCCCCATAAGTCTTGCATCTCTTCAAATGGGAAATGGGAGGGCCTGCTCCAGAAAAGGGAACCCCTGATCGATATCTGAGTTTGAGATCTACGAAAATATGGCACCCATGATTGAGAACCGTGGACCCGAGCTCTTGGTTGTCAACTTCTTCTTCGTCTCTGCGACAGTGTTAACCACTGCCTTGCGCTGTTATGTCCGGGCCGGTCTGGTAAAGGCTTTTGGAACGGACGACTGGCTCATGGTCTTGGCTTTGGTACGCATGAGTCGACTGCGCGGCGTTGGTTGTGTGAGGAAACATGACTAATTCGATCAAAGACATTCTTCATATGCTACTCTACCTCCTCAATACTTGGTGTTCACTATGGCACCGGAAGGCACTTTGCAGACATCGAAGATGACCAGATCCCCAAAGCACTCGAGGTTGGTAACCTGAACAGTCAGGGTACGATAGAATAATACTAACACGAACTCACAGTGTTGGTGGTTCTGCTACCTCTTCTACTCCCTCAGCATGATCGTCTCAAAGATGTCCATCGCCTTCTTCCTCTTACGCATCACCACCCGAAAGCTCCACAGCTGGATCATCTACATGGCCATGATGTTCACCGTCCTGGCCGGAGTCGTCTTCTTCTTCGTGACGCTGTTCCAGTGCCAGCCGATATCGTTCTTCTGGCAAAAGAAGCAGCAGGGGAGCTGCATCAACATCAATGTAGTCATTGCCCTGGCATTCTTGTACAGTGGTTTCAGTGTCATATCCGACTTGACTTTTGCCATCCTTCCTGCCTTTATTGTCTGGAAACTCCAGCTGCAGAAGAAGGCCAAGATCGCCCTGATCCCGCTGTTGATCATGGGCTGCGTGTAAGTGCGGTATCATCCGGTACCAATTCGACGTGGATAGGACTGACCAAGGTGGCAGTGCCAGCTCAGCTGTGTTGGTTCGCTTTGGGTATCTCATGAGCCTCAAAGATCCTGATTTCCTCTGTAAGTCGACTATTTCGAGGTGTCCCCCTGACAGGATTATGAAGGCTGACTAGAATCTAGGGTCCACCCTCGACATCGCCATCTGGTCATCAGTAGAACAAGGCCTCGCCATCACAGCGGGCAGCCTCGCAACCCTCCGTCCCCTCCTCAGAACCGTCGGCTACAAGCTGGGAATGACCTCGGACCCGTCCCCGATCCGCGTCACCGACGACCCAGCTAAACGACCGTCGCCCTTCTCCACCACCAATATTACCACTTCCAGCAGTGGTCCGCCGCGGCCAGGCCACGCAGACGCCTACAACATGTCATACTTCCCCTGCAAATGCTGCGGAAACGTCATGTGTCAAAAGAGGCACAGCGAGACACGGTCCGGGAGGAGGAGGTCGAGTAGCAGGGGATTCTCGACGAGGGCGAGCAAAGGCGATGAGGATGCCTTGGCGCACATTAAAAGCATCAGCGAGAATGGTAGCGAGGAAGAAGTGGCTTATGGGGGGAGGTCGACGAGGGAGGCTTCACATGATAACGAGAGGCTGGTGCCGCTGAACTTCCTCATCATTGATGAGCAGGATGGTTCATGAGCTGGGTAGACGTAACGCCTAATGATTGATCTTAAGGAAAGCATAATACCCTTTTTGAATAGCAAAGGAGCATCGATTGTCGCAACTTCTATTGATCATGTTCGCCGGCAGTCTGGTTGCCTGGCCTGTTCGTTACATGTAGTAAGCTAGGCGTGAGTGAGCGACGGAGGAGCTGTACGCTCTCGATACCACGGTCACATTGCGGCAGTGATTGCACCTAAAGTCACTGGATGAAACGGATGGGACGATGAGATCGAGGGTAATCGTACCGTTTCCCGGGCCAGCCTCAACGGAAAGGCTTGCTTCAGCATGAAGCGTGATTGGGCGAGTTCTCGCTGAGTCGCCATCGGTGTGCCAATGCAGACCTTCATAGCTGAAAGATGGAATCGTCATCTAGATGTAGAATGGAACACGCGACGCGATGCCCCTTCATGATTGCGGGGTAATGGCGGGGTCGGCAAGCTACCGATTCGCGCTCATCTCTACAGATCTGCTCACATGCTTCACCCAACAACATACATGTATTCCAGACATATGATGGTTTGGGAATTGGCAGCTTCGCGTCAGGAAGCAAGGAAGCATCATAAAAGATAGCGGGAGTGATTCTGCCGCTTGTCAAACATGGACTGGTTATAGATCAAGCAATCCCGGTCTCTTTTGGTCTGAATAGTTCTATCTAATTCATCGATTTCACAGAGGCTCAGCTCACGAAGCCACACTGCTCGGCCTCGGAGTGAGTCAAGACTCCTTGGTTGGATCCAATCTTATTTGTACAGAACACCAAAGTCTCATTTATGGATTACTGAGATCCTTTCAATCACGACATGTTCCACCCTGTTAGCGATGTGAAAAATTGGCGAAAAGAAAGCCCGACAGATTCACAAATTAGGTAAGCCGCGTATCAGCCCCCTGCCGTGATGTGATTGATCCTTCGACACCAATATCAACACGCTCCCAACGCGTTTTGAGTCATTCGCTTCGTGGAAAAGAAAAAAAAGTGAAAACATCACCAAAACCTCAACTTCACTCTCAATCCCTCACCGAGAACAAGAGTACCAAAGACTAAAGGCAGAAAAATGCCCGCACTAAACCCCGCCAGACTCCCGCTCGGCGAGCAACTCACTCTCCTCCGCACAGTCCTCGAAACCAACCAGACGCTCGTCAAAGTCCTCTCCCTCGCCACCACCCTCAACCTCCCCAACTGGTACCTCGCCGGCGGCGCCGTCTCCCAGACAATCTGGAACCACGTCTCCTCGCTGCCGCCCACCACGGGCATCGCAGACTACGACCTCGTCTACCACGACGCCTCGGACCTTTCCTACGCGGCCGAGGACGCCGTGATCCGCCGCGGCAAGCAGATCTTTGCCGATATTTCCGGCGAGGTGGAGATTCGGAACCAGGCGAGGGTGCACCTGTGGTACGAGGCCAAGTTTGGGGCGCCGTGTCCGCGGCACGAGTCGACCGAGGCCGGGATCGACACGTGGATTTCGACGAGCGCGATGATTGGGGTCAGGGTGGAAGGGGATGGGAAGTGGCGGGTGTATGCGCCGCGGGGCTTGTCAGAGTACTTTGCCATGGTTGTTCGGCCGAATCCGACGATTGGGGTGCGGGATGCGTATGAGGCGAAGGCGAGGCGGTGGTTGGCGATTTGGAAGGATTTGAAAGTGATGCCGTGGACCGGGAGTGAGGTGCCTCTGAGGTTCGACGCGGTCGAGGAGGACCAGCAGAAAGGTGACTCAACGCATTAAGCTTGTTGAGCTTGTTGAGTGGGTTTTCACTCATGTACTACTGTATGATTATTACCGCAGTCTCCTAAACTAGAAACCAACAATCATCTCTCCCAGCATCTTCGCGCCGCCCCTCCCCTTCCTCGCGTATCGCAGCAGCTCACCTCCGTACTTTTCCCCGAATTCTCCATCAAAGACCTCGACCGAAAGCCATCACCTGAATCCCGTGCTCATGACAGCCTCCAGGAACTGCAAGATGGGCAAACAAACCCCATCAGAGGGCAACTGTCGATGGTCGTGACTCCGCCGCCCCTTGGGCCTCAACCCATTCTCGTCGGGCTCCTCGCCCCGGGGCGAAGAGACCTTGTATTCCTTGTTAATCTAGACCAAGGAGATCTTCTCCGGAGAGACCGCCATTGTGAGTTCTTGTCAGGAAATCTCATAAGACACCTTGGTATCTTCCTCACTATTGCCATTCGTCTCGATGCGTCCAGATGGCCGTCGTCGGATTCCATTCCCTGCCGGCGGATTGGAAGGTGTCCAGGCAGAGACACAAATTGGGCCGGTCAGCGAGCTGCACAATCTTCCAGATATCCTTTCACATGGCGGCGGATGCCTGATGAATCCGATGATCTGACCTGCAGCATATCCGTCCCCACGGCGCTCATAATCTCCATCCAACCTTTTGCGCGCTCAGACGCCCTTTCTTTCTCCTTGCTGCCCCTCGGCCGTCCTTAAAAGTTGGCACAGTGCTGCAGCACCATGGTTTGGACGTTGAGCTGCGCGCATAGCGCGCGGACTAGTTTGCCGGCTTCGCAGAGGGAGGGGTAGTCGTCGGTTCAAGTTGCAATGTCGCCCTGGTCGAAATACCTCGTGGCTAAGGATTGGAGGTCCGATGATGTCAGCGCTGCGATGTGATATCAAAGACATGTTACCATTCCCCTTCATCTCTTCCCCGCTTGGCTCTAGTCACGATCCCGTCAAGCAGACAGACGGGGCGGATAGTGTGAATCACATCTATTGGCATGGGTATTTATGCTCCAAAGCCTCTACCGGCGTTTCACCAGTTTTACAGTATGGACTGGCCTCGATATCAAAAACAGGCAGCCTGCTAGTCAATCTTCGGTTGTCCGTTCTTCAACACCTCGGCCCTCTTGACCGACTGAATCAGACCAATTCCCACCGCGGCGCTCGCACCGTCGTCAATCTGCGTCGTCCAGAAGGTTTCCTGTCCCATGGCTCTAATCGACTTGCGCCGCTCGCGCTCGGCGACAGACAGCATCAGCCCGGCCTGCTTGTTGGCCTCCATCTCCTCGAGGTGCTTGACGCGCGTCGCGTACCGCTGGTGCCTCTGCTTGCGGATCTGCTCCGACCCGATGCTCTCCAGACAGAAGCGGACGACGGACCGCAGGCCGAGGAAGACGTGCTCGCTGATAAAGATGGTGATGGGCAGCGCCCACCACGCGCCGCCGCCGATGCTGTTTGCGCCAAAGAGGTGGACGATGGCGCCGGTCGAGAGGCTGCCGGCCCAGGTGAGGAAGTCGAGGGAGTTGATCCACGGGCCGATGCCGTCGGTGCGCACGGGGGGCGGGCGCCGGTGCTCCATGCAAATCTTGAGAAAGTCGGTGCGCAGCTCGACGACGTTGTTGATGAGGAAGCCGATGGGGATGAGGGGCCAGACGGGGGAGAAGAGGGCGAGGTAGCCGAACTGGAGGACGATCTCGGCAATGTCGTCCTGGACGTTGTACTTGTCCAGTGTCGCCTGGTTGCGCGCGCTGCGGAGGAACCTCGCCTCGTCGGGCGCGTCCTTGACGATGGACATGAGCATCGTGTCCTTTGAGTGCGAACGCTTGTACTCGCGGTAGATTTCTTGCGCCTTGTGTTTGAGGACGGGTTTGATGTTCTCGTCAAAGAAGCCCGAGATTTGACCCGTGACGACGAGGGCAATGACCTCGTCGCGGAGCCTGTCGGCGTTGACGTGGAAGGTGAGGTCGTCGTCCATGTACTTTTGGCCAATGGCGCCGAGGAAGCCCTTTGTCATACTCTCGAGCCAGGGGACAAAGGCGTCGCCAAATGGGACATAGATGAAGGCCGTGATGAGAATGGGGAGGTAGTTTGTGATGATGTTGAGGACGAAGACCTTTTGCGTGAGAGACATTTCGTGGTAATCGGCGGTTCGGTGGTTTTCGTAGTTCGTTAGTATCGTGGCGACTTCTTCGAGGCCGCTGCTGATGTATGGCAGCGCGACGGCGAGCAAGCACGTAGGGACGTACTCCTGTGTATGGTAAGCATCTCATATGATGAGTACCAACAAATCATGGAAAGGACTTACAATCAGGTTCTTGTAAGGCCCATCATAGCCTTCCGAGATGAGGACCTCAATGGCGAACACGAGCATGATGATGGCGCCCAGCGCGAGGGCCGAAATCAAGACAAAGGGAATCTGGAGCAGCTGGCGGGAGACCTGCTTCCACTTGGGGAAGTAATGCTTCTCCTGGCCGGCCTCGTCCTTGATAATCTTTTCGTACTTGAACTGTGGCCTGTTGACCTTGACCTTGCCGATTCCTTGCACGTTCCACCGGATGCTGAGGTCGACTTCCTGGATCTTCCAGTATTCCAGGAAGATGTTGCACCAGACGCAGGTTGAGATGGCGTAGGTGAGTGAGTACTTTGAAAAGTACAGCCATGCGATGACACCTGTGATTGCGGGAAAAGTGAGGAAAAGAAGGTAGGTCTGGATGAAGGCAAAATAGAATGCGACCTAGGTGCAGTGTCTGTCAGAAAGCCTAGTAAAAGAGGGTGGACGTGCGGAAACTCACCTTGGTTCCCCAGAGATCGCGGATAGAATCAATATCGTCCAGCGTCAAGAACAGACGTTTGCTGAGGTGCTTCATGAGAGACTGATTTGTCCCCTCGTTGTGGAGAGGGAAAATAGCCTTGACATTCTTCCACTGTCCCGTCTCGGGGGTGACACCAGCACCACCTAGAGACTTGGGCCAGTTGACGAGGTGGTGCACTGAGAGGATGTCCTCGGCCTCGAAGGCACCGTCGACGACGGTGGTCTTTGTGCCGCCGGGGTGCTCGGGGATAATGCCATAGAGCCAGTCCTTTACTCTGGTGGGATGTTAGCCAAGGCTTTCAACTGACTGTGACGACGGGGTCTCCGACTGACCTCGATTTGTAAACGGTGTTTCCGAGAAGCTCCCTAGGAGCCTTGACGAAGATGAGAAGGGTCTGATCGTAGCCGGCCCTCACTTCCGTCTGAAGACCAGCAGACTGGAGTTCGTTCAGGAGGGTGGTGAGCTCCTTGACGGAGGTGTCAGAATCTGGGCGCAGTCAGCGTCGGCGCCATCCATTTCAGCCACATTCCCACATCATTGTGGGGGAAAAAAGACTGCGAAAATGACATACCGACTTCACTGAAGTCGTAGACAACGACATACTTGTCGTTGTAAGACTGCGGCTTGTGGGGAAGCTTTGCCAAGGGGTCCTTCACCCCTAGTTTCTCCATGATGCCCATCGTCCCTCTACAAGACTCGCAGAACGCGAGGGGAGAGCGTGATTATGTAGGGTAGACGGGACAAGAATGGAAGCTCGGCACCGCCGACGTGAAGAAGTCTCCACGGACTGGGGGCGGTACAAATTTCAACAAATGGAACAAATCGAGGAGCCGAATTGATGAACCAGACTGGGGGGGCCCTCCGCAGTTTGCCAAGAAGAACGGAATGACAATCAGTGGGATGGGCAAAGATTCGGAGAAGAGACCCAGTTTAGGTGTGGCCCAGCACGTTGGATCCGTCCAAAGGGCTGAAGTTAGTGTGGTAGGGCCGAGAGTGACATCCCAGACGACCTAACCAGTGAACACCTTCTTTTGTCACCTTTGAGTGTGGTGCGGTGGTGGTGGTGTTGTATGACGTGTGACGTGGGACAATGCCAACCACCGCGCGCGTTTGTCGAGACCACAACAAGGCGAGGAAGCGTCAAAAGAAAGGGGACAGATTTTCGGGAGATCGAAACCTCAGCCCTAGGGGGAAAACATGACGGACGACGGAACATTCGGCCAGGGGAGGAAAGATGGGGAAGGTAATAGGTACGGCCCTAGCTCCCGAATTCACCCCCTTTCAGCTCATTGGAATGCACCCGGAATGCCAGGCCGGACCAGGCATCATGTAGGTAGGTAGTGGGGTAGTAGTAGTAGGTATGGTGGTATGGCAGGCTTCCAGCTCTTCGCCTGGAACATCGGCAGCCCATGCGTCCCGCGATGTCTCTGTTTGGCTAACGCTGAGCCGCCAAAAGACCAGACAACGCGTCAGCGGCCCCCGCTCGCCCAGAGTTAACGCTGCCGCAGAGCCGCGAGCAGGGGAGTCGGGACTCTTGGGGTGCTGCCATGCACTGATGCAGTTGGTAAAGTGGCCAACTTAAGATTCCCAGTCCGGCACTTCGGCACATCCCTCGTTCTTAGGTAAGGCTCCCAGGCGATGTCACGTGCTACGAGGACATGCCACGGTGCTATAAATAAAACTGCCCGGGAGTGGGTGTAAGATATTCCGAACGGGGAGGAGACTCGGGAAGGGACATTCAAACCACTTTCCATTCCATTCCCGTCCTTGGGATACTTCTCCTCGATTACAGCTCTGCGTGCGGGAGAGATGACGTACGAAGGCGAGTGAGGGCGGAAGTGATACGCGTGAAAAGCAAGGAACGATTAACCTAGCAGACCGTTGGAGCGGTCTTGGGGACTTATCTAAGCAGGTATCCTCCATGCATCACGTACATTCTATGTACGGATATCCATACAGTCAATAGCTTTAATGCTGGAAGCCACTTCACACCAGAGTTGTGGGTGGCTGGAACTCAAACCTGTGGCGGATTTTGCGGAGTTAGAAAGCTTCTTTGCATGGAATGAAAGACCTCAATTGATTTGAGCCAATCAGACGACGCCGAGGTGGCGGACTTAGGAGAGCTCTAACTGTGTTCGGAATCGGCCTAACCCCAGACCGAGCCAAGCTCAACTTTTGATAAGCAGCTTGATTCCTGAGATGATCCCATACTACAACTACACTACAAATCTACAACATGACCTGTAGCACATTCCTCTTTCTCATTCACACATCATAGACAATCATGGCTACGCGATCTCTAGTTGTTGGAGGAACCGGCGGTATTGGCTACGCCATAGCCTGCCGCCTCGCCGCAGCCTCGGCCTCATCACAAGTGACCATCAGCGGCCGCACCGAGCCCAAAGACCTCCCCCATCCCAACATCAAATTCCGCCCCTTGGACGCCTCGTCCATGCGCTCCATCAAGCGATACACGGACGACATCAAATCACTACAAGACCAGCAGCTCGACCTCCTCGTCCTCACGCAGGGCAGTCTCACCATGGCAGGCCGGAACGAGACGTCTGAAGGCATCGACCGCAAGATGGCCCTGCACTACTACGGCAGGCAGCTGCTCATCCGCGAGCTGAGCCCCATCTTGAAGGACGACGCCAAAGTTCTCATCGTCCTAGACAGCACCCGTGGGAGCCCGACGAAGCTCATCTGGGACGATTTGGACCTGAAGAAGAACTTTAGCCTGCAAAACGCGGCAAACCATTGCCTGTCCATGACGGATGCTGTGATCCAGGCGTATGCGAATGAGAACAAGGGCAAGAAGCAGCACTTCATCCATGCATACCCGGGCCTCGTGCAGACCAACATCTTCCACACAATGCCGTGGTATCTTCGGGCTCCGACACGGATCCTGACGAGTGTTGCAGGTGTGCCGGCGGATACTTGCGCGGAAAAACTCCTAAAGGGAGTGAACGAAGCATCGGAGAAGGATGGCAAGTTTTGGAGCTGTATCGATCAGAATGGTAAGGTGGTTGATAATAAGGCTATCTGGACTGAGGAGGATCTTCAAAAGGTCACAGATCATACCTGGAAGACAATTGACGAAGCTCTTGCAGTACCCAGCGAGTAGAGTGAGGATAGCAAGCATGTATAAGTAGGACTTTGAGTTTGGTCTGTAATTTAGATACCAAGTAAACGAGAGACCAATTAATAGCGCACCGGCCATTGAGTGATAAATATTTCTGTGGACCTTACCTAGTCTTTGATATTTTAGTGATTATTTTGTCTCTAGGACAAAACGGACACCTCAGCTTGGTTATTTCAGGTGTCAGATGCGTTCCATTTCTCTGAATGGCAGTCACAGACTAGGTAGGCTGAGGCAATCGTGATCGATAAGAAGAGGCCTCTTTAGATAGATGTCAGCTGCAACATGAGGACATCGTATGAGAGTTCCTCGTTGTAGATTCAGTTGGAAAGAAAATGAAGAAGACCATCTGTTCCGAACTTGCACTAGCTCGATGAATCAGGATATCAACCTCAACCTCTCGAGCTGTTGGCTTTACCTGCTTCTAGGGCTGAAAGATGGCTACGAGGGAAATCTGGTTAGGGTTTTCGTTGTCTTTAAATATATTCAGCCGCTTTTTCCCATCGTCCATTTCAGTAGCTAAACATACATCATCCATCTTGTTTGATCTAGGAAGAGGGGGGTTGGATTCTCTCTCCCTCAGAGGTTTGGGATCCTCACCGAACCAAGAATCGCAGGGTAGAATCCGGTGAGAAGGGTGACTGGCGGAAGAGCAAGCCCGGTAATCAACTAGCAAAGATGATCATGCAAGGGCCAACGAGCAAACTGGCAGCCGAGGGAGCAAACAAGCAAACACAACGGCCAAAAGAAAGGAAAAGCGGGGCGGGATAAAGAAATATGAAGGGGACGGCGCGCCGGATCAGCATCCCGAGGAAAGGGGCAAACAGCCCGGGTAGCAAACAAACAGCAAACGTTGCTCTTGACATGGCTCCTAGCCTCATTGATGAAAAACTTTCAGGGGCAGGTTCCTTTTCTTTCAGGATTACCAAAAAAACTCATGATGGCACGTTCTCGCAGATTTCACGTGTTTTTCATCACAGACAAGGATCGTCACCACGCACATTACCTATATTGATTGAGGTTCATTGTTTCTTATCCGAATGTAGCTCATGTCGCTAAAGTGGCAAACGCTACGGTAGTTAGCATGCATTTGGCATATATAACCACTTCTTGGTGGCCCTGAGTGAGAATATTGACTAATGTGCATGCTGGGCGGCGCAGCGTGTAAAAATAATGGTCAGAATCTGACATTTGCATTGAGCACGGTCTCTACAGTTTGCAACAGAGCCTTCCAAAGCAGCAATGGAAAAGTTACCAGGTAGCGATTTCTGTCTCCCCTGCTTTGAACGTGGCGTTTTGTGTCAGTCGCACCCAAGACATGGCCCAACGCCGCCCCCGTCCGCGACAGCATCAACGACAGACAATACTGAAACAGCCAGCAGCACGGCGACAAGATATCCGCGCCAAAGTCCTGATCTGGCTTGCCAGCAGTGTAGAATACGCAAGTTGGGATGTGACCGCAAACAGCCTTGTGGTGGGTGTGTTCGTGCAGGTGTACGTTGCCAAGGCGGCCTGGCCAACCCACCTCCAGCATCTAAGAGAGATCAACTGAGAGTCCTTAGATCAAGAATCGGTCAGTCAACAACTCCGTATCGACAGCCCTCACTATTTTTGGTTGCCGTGTTCCCACTTGTCAACTGAAGATGCTGACAGGGTGAGGACATAGCTACCCTTGAGCGGCGCCTGGCGAGAAGCGGCGTAAATGGTTCGCCTGAAAGAAGCAACAACCTAAAAAGGAAACCCGGAGCTTCTTCAGGCTCGTATTCTGGTGAAGCCAGTCTTTGTAGCCCTCAGGGCAACCTCTCTGGCGATACAGAGTTCTTCACTTCTCTCCCCGATGTGGCTTTGCCCAGCCAGGCTCGTTCCGATATCCCAATTCAGCCGTCCGCATCGGTAGATTTCACCGCACTGCCTATCATTGCCGAGGATACCTTCAACTATGCCGGCGTATTTCCGACTATGCAGGGGCCGTCGCACCAGGCCTTCAGGGAAATAGAGCCGTTGATGAGGGCTGATCTGTGAGTATCCGCTTCGGGACACGCTGAATCTAAAGGTCTGGAAACCTGCCGCTAAGTATCGTACTTTATCCAGCGATCAACTATACTTTGACCGGGCGCACGCGTTTACGCCTTTCTTGCAACAATCACAATACATTCGTATCTCGAGAGAGACCAACCAGAAGCCAACGTCAAATGCTGATTCGGGTTCAGAAGGAACAAACTGTCCACATGCATGTTTACAATATGCAATGTGGGCAATTGCCGCTTCACTTTCTTCGCATTTCCATCACATGCGCGAAACCCTGTATCGTGAAGCGCTCGAACGGCTCAAGGCTCTTGACTCTTTAGATAATCCAGTCGAGAAAGAAGACTGCCTCTTGAGGCAGGCACAGGCATGGATTCTCATTGCAATCTACGAGCTGATGCAGGTCGGTTTCCGCCGTGCTTGGGTGAGTACCGGGCGAGCTATACGCTTGGTACAGCTTATGCGCCTGAGCAGTGTTGATGCAAGCTGGGAAAAGACCTCAGGACTTAGCGAAGATCCGGGCTCGTTTGTTGAGACAGAGGAAAAGAGGAGAACCTTCTGGATGGCATTGTGTCTTGACACTATCATTTGCGTGGTACATGACCTGCTTCCGACTTTGGCCGAATCAGAGGTACTTTCCCCCATCCTTTCCCATGGCCCAGCCCTTCTCGTCTCCTATGATAGGTATATACTAGGTCATTTGGACTTATGATGGTCCAATTCTAGATACACACTCGGCTTCCCTGCTCCGACGACGCATTTCAGTGTCGGACACCAGTAGTCTCTCCATTTCTCTCGGAAGCCATGGAGTCGCAAAGCTCTGCAAGACAACCTCCATTTAGAGAATTCGTCTTATCTATCTCACTCATGGGACGCATACAAGCCCACAAGAATCGATCGAAAGCTGGACATGCGGGCGGGACCGCGCCTGCCGAGTTCCGGGAGCGTCACATGTTTCTGGACTCCGTTCTGACACGCCAGATATCTCGTCTGCAAAGCCCGGCCATGTCCCATTGCGCTGATTCGATGATGCTGCTCGCTAGCATGGTTACACAGGCCGCGTTATCGTCGCTGTGTGAAGTGGCCAGGATGGTGCCTCAAACTACCACAGAGCACGGTCATCTCGTCGCCGGCTGTGAGGACCGAGCTCTAGCCGCAGCCAGAGAGATTGCACTCTTGTCAAAAGTCCTGTTATCTGACTTTAACATATTCAGGGTCAGATTTCCGCTAGATGCGCATTTGAGAGAAGTTTCTGACATTTGACAGGTCCATCCATTTACACCAGCTGCCCTTCACTTATGTCGGGAAGCAACGTTCAAGTTTCAATCTTGTGATTTGGCGTTAGAAGACGACATCATAACTATGGATCAAGCTTTGAGAGAGTTAAAAAGTGTGAATGGCTTTTGCCAAGACATCTCAAAGCCAGAGGTGGCTCGGTTCGAGTATGATGGTTCTTTGGCGACGCCTGACTCCATCATGGACTTGTTCACCAGGGAACCGAGTATTGGAGACTGAAACGTCCATGTATTGCATAAATGTGGAATTTTGACTTTGATCCCAAATATGTATAATCATTGTTTCTCATCCGTATCTGGCCTTTGATTTCGACTGCGATTTGTTTTGCTCTCGAGACTCGAAGCTATTTCTCCCCCTTGTGAAATCTGCCAACAACTAGACTGGGCGACAGAATCTGTGGTGCCAAATGTGGATGACTTCTTTACACCGCTTTGGCACTCTCAGGCTCTCTCAATGATGCTTTGTCGCAGGATATTGTTGACGCTAATACTGTCCGTAATAACGGCGTCATTTATGCAACATAAATGCATTCCTTCCGGGTGATACTGATAGGAAAAGAGGCAATTGGCTAAGGAGGTGAAAAAAAGATGCCGAATTCCGTTGGAGGAGCCGTCATAGCTCAAAACAATGTTTGGATGAGATCATCATGCTGCGGAAAGGAACACGGAGAAATCCGGTGTTGCAGATCGTGCGCATGAAATTTGGCAAAGGTTGATATTACATCTGCAGTTAAATGAGCAAGCGCCGTTGGCTGAAAATATCACTCTCGTATGATGAGATATGCCCTGGCATCCTTGTTCCCTTCACACCACCTGGTTGATTGATCACAGGATTTTCTCACAACAACAGCATTGAGGCAACAGAAATCAACAGTCATCCATTGACCATGCCGGATACCGAACATAACTTCGAGATTGCCATAGTTGGCGGTGGTATTGTAGGTCTCATTACCGCGTTGGGTTTACTCAAGCGAAACATTCCCGTCAAGATTTACGAACAGTCTCGTGGGTTTCGCGAAATCGGTGCCGGAATTGGCTTCACGACCAACGCACGAAAGTGCATGGCTCTCCTCAACCCGTCCATTGAGAAAGCAGTCAATGCCGTTGCCACGCATAGCGGAGAGAACAAGGACAAGCCAGACGACTATCTCCGGTTCAACGATGGATACACTTGGGACGAGGCCTGCCCTGACAAGGATGATCCGCTCCTCTACAGCCTAGACACTGGGCGCGAAGGATTTGTAGGATGTCATCGTGCTCATCTCCTGGACGAACTTGTAAAGTGCATTCCTGACGAAACGGTCGAATTCAGGAAGCACTTAGTCAGTGTTACCGACGAAGGAAAGGGAGGGAAGATGCTTCTGCACTTTCAGGATGGTACTACATCCAGCGCTGATGCAGGTCAGTGATGCTCAGCTCTACTCATAACACCCATCAAGCTTTTATTTTCTTCACTGGTTTGTGATGGTACTGATTATGACCAGTAATTGGCTGTGACGGCATCAAATCCAAAGTCCGCCAGCTGATCCTCGGAGCGGACAATCCTGCCGCGTACCCTCACTCCAGCCACAAGGTTGCCTACAGAGCCTTGATCCCTATGGATTCTGTAGTATCCGCCATTGGCAGCTTCAAAGCCTTCAATGAGCAGGCACACACTGGACCGCGAGCCCACATGCTACATTTCCCGGTGGCAGGCGGCACCCTTGTCAACTTTGTGGCTTTTGCGGACGACACAACCGATTGGGACAATGCGGACGACACAGTCGGCCACATGACCTCTCCTGCAACGAGGGAGGAGGTTGCCGCAGTGTTCAAAGACTGGGGCCCTACAGTCAAGAATCTCATCGGTTTGCTGCCAGATGAGATTACGAAATGGGCCATATTCGACACTTACGACCACCCAGCTCCGACATTCGTCTCAGGCAGGCTTTGTCTTGCGGGTGATGCCGCTCATGCGTCCACCCCTCATCACGGAGCCGGCGCGGGCATGGGTGTTGAAGATGCACTCGCCTTGGCCACTCTCCTTGAAAAGGGCACTGAGATATTGCAAGGTTTATCCCGACCTACGCAAGAGGACAAGAGTTACTTGTTAGAAGCCATGTTTCGAGCCTATGATACTAGTCGCTCACCCCGCGGGAAGTGGTTGGTGCAGAGTAGTCGCGAGGCTTGCGAGATTTACGAGTGGAATCACCCGGACACTTTGCGCGACTGGAAGAAATGCCTCGAACTGCTCCATGAAAGATCCCACAAGATCTGGGACTATGACATTGAGGGAATGATTCATCAGTTGGAAGCTGACTTTGCGGATCGAGTTCACGCATACTCGCTGCGTCAGGACGGCACCGGTGTCCCGAAAGCTGTTGCGCAGTAGAAAGTCGAAGATGCGATCTTGGTGTCATCAGGGGTACAAAATTTAGCCAGCTGTTGAGTTATGTCTTGCCCTAGGAGAACAATAAGAATATCATTATCTCTGTATTATTGTCGAAAATCTTTTGGATGTGCTCTCGGGCTACTTCGCTGCCGTTTGGTCTTTGCCCACTGGCCAACAGGAATTTGAGCCAGAAAACCTGTCACCTAGTTACCACAATCTTGAACGCTTAAATGACTCGGCTCATCTATAGCTGTGTTGGAATCTCTTTCCTCATAAACAAGCTCAGCTGTCAAAAGGATTGGCTCGCTGATCTCAGACCTTCATTGACTCGCCTGATCAAATGCAAAGGTTGAAATTGTGACGCCTCTGGGGCCTTGGCTTTGATTTCCGACACCGATTCTTGAGCAAGGACAGGGAAGCGCTGAGCTCAGAAGACGTAAGAAATATTTGTAAGAAATGACTGTCTTGGAGCGTTTCATTCTCCCGACTATTATGTCATTGCCCCAAGTTCGACCCTGGCAGCTACGAGCACACAGCATCTCAATGCCGCAACAAACCTCAAACTAGCCTTCTGCTTATGCATCAAGACCGTAGTGTCCCGTGTTTACAGGGGTCATTGTGCAATGAAGTGCAAATTCCTAGGGCGCTAGCGCGATTGCGCCAGCCGAGGATTAATAGTTCACTAATCACGAATTACACCCCAACTCACCATCTTAGACACACCTGATACTGATCTTGGGTGTCCGACAGTATGGGACAAGATCCAAAGTAACAGTGAGTTGTGATTTGTGTAAGAGAACGTTGAAGAGCATGTTTTCTAGCTCTTGCGTTCATAGGCGACTGTTGAGAATGGATCTTACAAACTCAGCATCAAGTTCTGATCGCAAGTTCATCTCATCCCTTCATCCTATCGGCAGGTTCCTGCATCAGGTAACGTGAGATCAGTAATCAGCTCCAACAACCACAGTTCTCATAGGCCGAGGGTAGTGAAGGCCGACATTGAGGTAGTGCTTACACTATGATGAATGTTACCATATTCTAGAATGGTCGTCCGCTCTTTAAACATTCGCCCAACGTGAATTGTTGACCATGTCCACATGCCTCCGAAATCCGTAAAGACAATTTACAGAGCGGATTTCAGCAACTCTAGATCCCGACATCCCAAGCACCTCAACAGATCCAACTCAGGCTTTTCTGGTGTATAGATTGGCCCGTCCCCATTGTGCAGTTCGTCGCATTAGAGTAGCCTCGATACTTGTCTTTCCCCAGCTTCTCAAGGATCCGCGGCATTCTCTCCGAGGCATCGTTAACGCCGCCGAAATGAGTACGACAAGCCCTGCATCTTTTGCTGAACTACCAGTCATGAAAGGACCAGAAGAAGACATTGAAAAAAGAGCTGGCGAGGACAGTACCTCCTTTGAAGATGGCGCCCAACAACAACTCCCATGGGACGATCCTCGCGAATCGCGAAACACCAAGAATTGGAGTTTTTTGATGCGACTCTTCCATACTGCAATTCCATGCTTCCTGGCATTCGAGATGTAAGCTCAACTCCAGAACTTCGCGCCCGCTATTATTCTCTGGACTAACTTGGGAACCCTGCAGTACGTTTGCAACCTCAATAACAGTCCCGGCGACGAGCCAGATAATGCAAGAGTTCTCCGTTTCACGCACAAAGTCCATCCTCCCCTTGACGCTCTACACTATCGGCCTCGCCATCGGTCCCCTCTTCATCGCTCCATTCTCCGAAGTCATTGGCCGCAAGTGGGTCTACGCCGGATCCTGCACATTTCTACTCGCATTCTTGGGTGGTGCGTCGGCGACGAGCACATTCTCTGGTCTTCTCGCCTGCCGGTTCATCGCCGGGACGCTAGGCTCTGCCGGTATCGCAGTCGGTGCCGGAACGATCGCTGATGTCTGGGAACTCGGCAAGGGGGCCGGCGCGTCACTGCTGTACATCCTCGGCCCGTTCCTGGGACCGACGTTGGGACCTTTGGCTGGGGCGTATATCTTACATGACAGAAACAACGACTGGAGATGGACGCAGTATGTCCTTCTTATGGTAGGCGCACCAATTTGGGTCGGTACAATGGTGATGAAGGAGACATCGAAAGCCTGGATCCTGCGCAAAGAGTCGGGAGAAGAACGCATCACTCTCGCGCGACTTGGCGGCATTGTACGGACCGCTGTCATGAGGCCGACAAAGATGCTCTTTACTGAGATCATTGTCTCCTCGCTAGCCATTTATACGGCTTTCGCCTATGCCATGATCTTTAGCTACTTTGGTAGCTGTTCCTATGTCCTCCAGAAGTACTATGGGTTCAATCTGAGGGAGGTCGGGTTGAGCTTCCTCAGCATCATCATTGGCTATATCCTTGCCACATTTGTCTTTGCATTCCTTGATGCAAAGTTCAGACTACCTGCTGTCCGGGCTGGCAAGGGATTCCCAGAGCAGCGGTTGTATGCGGCGCTCGTGGGGAGCGTTGCTCTCCCCGTGGGGTTGTTTTGGTATGCATGGGAAGCGCATCGTGGAGGTCACTGGGCGGCCTTGGTCGCGGCTGGCATCCCATTCGGGCTCGGCGCGTTTTGTCTATTTGTAAGTTCGGAATCACTTGAAAATAGTCAGAAACTGTATCTAACACTTTCAAGTTGTCGGTCATTACCTACATGGTGGACTTTTATGGTCAGAAAGCCGCGGCATCCGGTGCGTCCACATACCTCAATCCAGAAAGTTGTTGCTGAAGCATTGCTAACATCTACATTCAGCCCTGGCCGCGAATGGGATTCTTCGATACATTCTGGGCGCCGTTTTCCCTCTCTTCACTCTCCAGATATATGAGAAGCTGGGTGTTCACTGGGCCGGTAGCGTGTTTGCATTTCTCTCCCTTCCTCTGATACCCATTCCCTGGCTTCTTTTCAAGTACGGCGGACAACTGAGGCAAAAGAGCAATTTTGTGTCAACGTAGATTGCAATCTGCCACAGTTACGAGGCAAAAGGTACATGTGGCCATTTGACAGACAGGGCCGGCGAGCACTTGGCACAAGCATCTACCATGCTATTTCGGTGCCTGGTTTTCTTTCAGATTTTCTCTTTCGCCTCTTCTTTTTAGAGTAAACCCTAATAGATCAGTCCGAAGCATTTGCAAAGACTTTGATTTTGTCACTGGCTGATAGTAGCGAGAAAGTCGAATTCTGGAACAGAAGCTGCAAGCATGTTAAGTTTTGAGAGGGTTGAGCCACACAAGAAACCGATAGCATCAAAAGTTAGACGTATTTATCATAGATTTAACAGCGGATAGTTTTGCGAAGATTTCGCTTCATTTGAAAAGCTGATATTTCGGCATCTTTCGAGGAACACGGTAGTTAATGGGCTAAGGACAAACGTGCTCAGCGTTGACACGGTATTCACCCCCTAACGTGCGGTTTCTGTATGGTACTTGTACCAGAGCCTTGCATGCCACGGATGGGACACCCAGAGACAAGCAGTATTGGGTTTACTGACAAAATTCCCGAAGAGACCGTCACTGAACTTCGACAGAGCGATGAGTTGCTGGGCAAATAGAAAAGTGCACAATGAGGCTCAGAAAAGAATCAAACTTTTGCAACGGCCCAGAGGCACCTAATTCTACTTGTTCTACCCACCAACAAGATAGATGTCTTTATGCCTTGCCATAGCCTCTTCGGCGCTTAGCTACTTGCTCGCTTAGAGATCTAGTTCGTCGCAGACTGATGTTATTGTTGATGAAGGATTCGCAAAGTCCCTGTTGCCAGCACAAAGCCGCATGTTAAGACCCATCTCATAAGCAACTCATGAGCAGGCTCCAGCCGAAGGCGAAGATAACGGTTTCACGTCTGCCACTTACATCGTTACTTTTTTGGGGAAAGATAAGGGCAGAGGCGGGATTGGGTAGAAAGTTGGCTATTGGTCGAGGTAAGCCTTCTCTTCTTTTAACAACACTAAAGGACTTACGGTATTGTCTACAGCTGGGCCATCAGGCTGCTAATAGTTAAATCAGCAGATCGTCAAGACGGTAAAGGATATTAGGAGTCATGAGGTTTGAGATAATTGTTGAGACGCCATTAAGAAGTATGTTCTAGACCAGTGAGAGCCGGCGTCATGGAGCTATCAGGGCTATCGGAAAAGACCTGGAGGGACATGAAGTTGGTTGATCATAAGGCGACGATGAGTCAACCTCAATCTGGAGATGCGGAGACGAAGTGTCCAAATATTTCCCAACCTGGCGCATGTATATGAGCAATACCTCAACTTGTGGTTGATATCAAATATGTTCATGTTACAAGCATATATTGACATCAAATTGAATCACATAACTTAGCGATGAGGCAGGCACTCCTCGCAGCGGCATCTGTCTGCATTTGTACATATTAAATATCTATCGTTAACACATCTACACAATGTAGCTCTCAAGAAGTGAACGATCTATGTGGAATATCTACAGGTAGTTGAGGTTTCCAGAGGATCACACTCATTCTCAAATGGATAAATGCATCATCTCGGGATCCAAATTCCTCCATTCCCATATGCCCGATCTCTCAAGGCAGCCCCTTCCGTTCTAACACCAGCCAAATGCACAGGAATCCGGTCCACCTGCTTCTGGACCTTCTCCCTCGTCTCGACGTATCGATCAGCCAGGCTCATCTCGCTACGCATGGTTCTCATCCTGTCACGCGTCTCAATGGGACACCAGTTGTCACGACTCAAGCTAGCCACGGCAAGAAGCACATCCGCGCCGTAGGCCGCGAGCGCGGCCTCTGAGCCAGCCACAGGCGGCGCAGCCATTCGCAGCTGGCCCATGACGAGAACCTTGAGTTTTGTCTCGAGGAAGAGAGCACCGCCGAATTCGTGGATCAGGTGTACCGTGGCGACGTTCTTGGCGGCTACGCGCGGTGTGGCGTACGGTGCGGGGCCAACGGTAATGATGCTCTCGTGCCAGTCTGTCGATATCGCTTCCAGTCCCGATCGGGGTACGACCCTCGCCCAGCCAAAATAGACGCCTCGCATTCGCATCCTCACGTCTTCCGGTATGCCCTCTAGGTTCGCAGTCGGGATACCCAGTTCCATGCCTCCCCTCCCTGTACCGCGGACGACCTTGCCGTCAAACTTGATCGGGAATGGATCGGTAGGGCCGGAGTCGGCACCGATGACTTCTGGGGGCGCTTCTTGGAACCCAGCTTCGCCAGATTGCCAGGCATCATATCCTCCGCCCCTGGTGGTGGCATATTGCTCCTCATATGCCGCTACATGCGTCTTGATGCCGGACTTTTCGATGCCCGATTTTGCGTATGCGATGTGAGCGGCATGTTTGGTCACAAACTTTGCTTGCGATATCTTCTTCGTCCGGGATTGCACTACGGCGGCAGCTGGTCCGATATACTTATTGACAACCGTCGTCGCAACGACCGAGCCCGCCTTGATTCCCAGCTCCAGAGGCATGCTGGCGAAGCTCGCGCCACGGACGACACTCACGTCCGTCGAAGTGCTCGCGACACGGAAGACGGGACTGGGGCAAAGAACCTTCCTCTTGGTGCCGTCAACACCGCCCCCGGCGCAGAGCACGAGTCGGAAGTACCCGTCATCGGCGGCGGCGGGGATGCGCACGACGAGCGTCTCCCTCGGCGTATGCTTTGCCAGATTCTTGGGCGCCTTTTTGAGAAACTTCTTCATGTCGCGCTGGCATCCCCTCTCGTCGCCCTCGGCCATGGCCGCCGCGGTACCCTGCGCGGAAGGCGTGACGTCGAGCCAGGATGTGTTTGCGCCGACGAGAGATTTCAAGTTCATGCCCATGTTCCCCGAGAAGCCCTTTTGCTGGAGCCATACCGTCCGCGTGGGTGGCAGAGGAGCATCGGAGAAGATTGTGACGGTAACGGAGGTGGAGGGGCCGCGGTACCAGACAAGCGCGCCCGAGTGGCGGAGGATGGCATAGTGTTTGGTGTACTCGAATGGATGGCTTATCAGGCCGCCCGCGAAGTACTTTGTTTCGTCCAGAGCTGTCTGCCAGGATGTCTTTTCTTTTGATTGAGAATCTGTTGACGTGACTTCTGATGGGGCGTAATTGGGTGACAAGGGAGGGCGATGTGCCAGCGGGAAGGTCTCTGCTGTTGCGGGAGGGCCAGGGAAGAAAGGGCCCGGATTGGACGGTGTGGGCGAGACAGAAGGACGATAACCTGCCACGGGAAACGTTTGTGCCGCCGAAGGACCAGGGAATGATGGTCCTGGGGTGGCTGGCGGGGGCAAGTCTTTTCCATCAACAGCGATTGACGGTGACGGTGACGGGCGGTAAGGCAGATATTCCTTTTGTGCTGCAGCAGCGGGAGGAGGACAGGGAGAAAAGTGTGGTCCCGGGGTTGACGGGGCCGGCGAGGGAACTCTCCCGGCTCCGAGGTTCGTGATTGGATCGGCGAAAGCGAGGCGCCCGTTAGAGTCGACACCCGGAAACTCCTCATAGGCAGGCGGAGGGTCGTAGATGGATGTCGCCACAGACTGCCGAAGATTCGGCGTCGACCGGGCGCCACGAAGGGGACGCTGATGTTGGGGAAAGGGGTCAAAATTCGGTGGCGGTGGAAGACCCGGCGGAGGGCCCGGCGGAGGGCCCGGCAGGGGCTTGCGCTTGAAAGCAGCCTCCATGACTCTTCTGCCGGGTTCCCGGTCACTCAGATCCTCTTGATGGCAGCGGGGGCGTAGTCTTCCTTCAGAAGCGCCTCTCATCGGCGTCATAAGGCATGTGACTCCGGTTTTCAGTGAGTTACGATAAAAAGATGATGCAGGGAGATTTCTTCGAGGCTGCTCCCTATTGAGACTCGTATTCTGGGATTGCGAGCCCCCTGAGATTGTGATGAATCTGGAAGTGTCTCATCACGTGTCGCCAAGCTGGTAAGTGTTGAGAAGAGCTCATGGGTCCGTTGATGCTGTGTAGTCAGCAGCATTCTCAGACAGGGTCAACTGGTCAAAGCGTCCTTGTCGTCTCGGTGAGACGAGACTGAGAGTTGAAACATGGTAAGTGATGCGGAAACATGGCAGAGGTTCTCACCTAGGTAGTCTTAATTGAGGAACCACCTCTTAACGATCAATTTCCCGATGACCAAAACTTATTCCTATACCTAGTCTGTGTGGAGTTGCCCGGGTTCTTCCCGATTTGACAACGTTTAAAGGAGCTCCCCGATGAACTTTGAGACTCAAGATGAACATTATTTATTTATATGCACAGCACAATATGTGTATGTAGACAACGGTCACTGATAAATCTGGCATCGAGCCACATCACGCGGGGCTATTGGCGGCCATGTTAACAAGGCTCTTAAGACCAGCGGCTTCAGCTATGCTCCAAGTGACTTCACATCGCGAGGATGTAACCGCACTTTGGATAAGTCAACCATAGCATGTCAGCCGGCTCGCATGATCACCGGCTCGCATCAGCAGCTAGCACTGCCTCAGCTGAACACATTTTTGCAACGATGGCATAACTTTGCCGATCTTGTCACTAGTCAGCATCGTTGCCACAAACCGTGGCTTTGCCGCAACCCAAGTGTCGTTGACACGGAGGAGAACATTCGGCGCCGAAAAGATCTCCAATTCCTGCCGCCGGAAAGTCTGCCATCTTTCCCAACCCCGCGCAGCTCCTTTGCCTCTGCACTCCGCGCTCCGCCGGCAGCGGTTGTCCGGATACGAAAGAGTGCCCTGAAAATCATCCAGCTGCAGGGCGCCGACATGGCGCAAGGAAGCTGTCATCTAAACGACTCACGCCAGTATCAATGCAAATCCGTCCCAAAATAGTCTTGCCACTCCCGTCGTAATCCAGAATTCGCATTCGTTTCCTCGCTCACAAAGTCACCACACCCCGATATGCTCTCCGTCGAACACTTACTGAGGCGACAAACATTGGACCATCTTCCGGAACACCTCAGCAGCCCGAAATCCGCCGCCTCATGGTCAGCACCGTCGGATGTGGGTGGCCATGAAACGCGGCGGCCCACCATCCCAAATGCCGTCCAACGCTCAAGCCCCCGGCAAACACGACTTCCCCGCCTCGATATCTCGCTGTAAAACGTCACTTGAGATCATCGGACGGGAAGCCGTGCTGCATCGATTGGGTGGAGGTCACACCGTTTATCCCCGGGGCGGGTTCGGCTCCGGTCATAGACGTATCTTTCATGTCTTCGGCGAGCATGTACCCGGAAACAAATTGTTCGTCTGCATTAGGGGCTGATATAAACTGCTCCTTATCCCGCTCATAACATGGGGGAATGTTGGGCAGAAAGGGTTCACTTTCCGTCAGAACTTTCCTAGCTAACAAATAGGCGACATGATTATTCCACACGACATTTCAGGACTGGGCAATGTGCGGCTGGCGGTCGCGTTGCCCATCTTCCTAGTTGCCCTGGTAAGTTTTTGAAAGACTGCGACAATATCATTAGTACGTCACATGCTAATTGGCGAGGCAGGGAGTTTTCCGTCTCATCTCGAGGATGGTTTACAACATTTACTTCCACCCCCTGAAGGACTACCCGGGCCCAAAACTCCATGCCGCCACGCGCATCCCACTCAGCCGAATGAGCACCAGCGGCAAGGCCCACGAGATATTAGCAGAGCTGCACAAACAATATGGTCCTGTGGTCAGGCTTGGCCCGGATACGATCGACTGGGCTGACCCGCGCGCCTTCAAAGACCTGATGGGCCACAGCAAGGGCGGCGGCGGCGTGGAGAACTACAAGGACCCCATCAATGCCAGATACAAGCCGCACAGCATCATCAACTCCAAGCGTGAGGATCACGCACGCATGCGCCGGGTCCTGGCCCACGGGTTCTCTGCGCAGGCTATGGTCGATCAGCAACCTCTCATCCAATCCCAGATCGACTTGTTGATTCGTCGACTTCACGAGAACTGTGAAGATGGAGGCAAGGCGCTGAATATGGTCTCGTGGTATAATTGGACGACGTTTGACATCATTGGCGACCTGGCCTTTGGTGAGCCGTTTGGTTGTCTCGAAAACTCGGACTACCACCCTTGGGTGGCAATCATATTCGACAACATCCATGCCGGTGTATGGCGAAATCAGTTCCAGAGGTATTGGATCACACGTCCATTTGCGAGATGGTTGATCCCGACGGAGTTGAAGAACAAGATAAAGTTCCACAACGAAATGAGCATGGAGAAGGTTCAGCGTCGCATGGCACTTGGCGAGTCGAGGCCAGATTTTGTCCAGTCTATGATGATGAAGGAAGGCCCTTTGGTATGTCTGGCCAGTGACATTTTTCCTCGTTCCCGGGTATTAGATCTGACAGAAAGTGCTGTTTAGGCCATGTCCAAGGCGGAAATCGAGCAAACCGCAGACACCTTGATCATCGCCGGCTCAGAGACTACGGCATCGGTGCTCTCAGGGGTGACCTACTTCCTCACTACGCACCCCGAAGCCATGGCCAAATTGGCACACGAAGTCCGCACATCGTTCAGCGCGGAACGAGAAATCGACGTTCTCAGTGTCCAAAAACTCCGTTACATGCTGGCAGTTCTTGACGAGAGTATGCGCGTTTACCCAGTCGTTCCGATGGGTCTTACCCGAGTTGTAAAGCCAGGCGGCGACTACGTTTGCGAGAGATACGTGTCTGAAGGGGTATTTATATCTCATTTGACAAAATCGACAAAGATCATGTTGCTAACGATTTCCTAACAGACGCGAGTGATGGTTTCCCAGTGGCCCATGTATCGCAACGAGAAGTACTTTGCGGAGCCCAACTCCTTCATCCCTGAAAGATGGCTTGGGGATGCTCGGTTCGAGAATGATGATAGAGCGGCACTCCAGCCCTTTTCCTTTGGTCCTCGGAATTGCATTGGCCGAAAGTAAGTTGAATCAATCAGATAACTGACACAAGAGCTGTGCTGATGTGAACGTTATAGCTTGGCAATGTCGGAGATGCGAGTAATTCTTGCCAGAGTCATTTGGAACTTTGACATGCAGATTGCAGATGACAGCAAGAACTGGACGGATCAGCAATTGTTTGGCTTGTGGAAGAAAGGTCCGTTGAATGTGAGACTGACGCCTCGAAAGCTGGAGTGAATAGTCGTTTTTGGGGTAGATAATATCATATGCATCGCTCGAGGAAAGATTCATCCATCAAAATGTGCCTGAATCTTTGGTAACACTAACAGCATGAACGTACAACACAAAAAGATTGAAACAATTTGAATATATAATACCATCTTCTCTCTACAGCTTTGGTTTAATCACAACCTTCAATTGATCCTCAGCTTTCTTAGTCTCCTTCTTCCACCACTCAACCCTTGCGTTGATGACCTCCGAGAATGCTTCGAGCCATTTCGGATCGAACTTGGGCAATGCTCTACCCGTAGTTCCCTGCGCAGGCTCACCAGCAATTGCTCTCAATGCCTCAAAGTATTGCTCAAAGTCGGGTGAAAGAGTAAAAAATGGGATACCGTCTCCTTTATAGGCCAACCTATCCTTCTCCCACTGTTCTTGCTCAAGTTGAGGCGGCAACTTCCCGCGGCCCGCAAAGAGTCGCGCCGCAGCGACGGCTTGCCACTCAAAGACGCGGAAAGTGAAGCCTCCAGTCACCTGCGCGGAAATTAGTCTGGAGTTCTCCAGTCGCATTGAAAAATATTAATCGCAACGTACCATTCCGACGAAGGCAAGTGTTGGGTCATCGATGTTGAAGACATGTTGGTACAGTCCAGGAACCCGTCTGTTCTCCAACTTTTGCTTGGGCAAGAATGGGAAGCTAAAGTCATAACCAGTGGCAAAGAACACGACATCAACGTCGTCAATAGTGCTTTTGTCGCTGAATGTGATGCGTCCAGTCTTGGGGCAGAAGTTGGTGATCTCCGGTTTTATGGTGATATCGGGGTGAGTGAAGGGTGCCCACCCGAAGGCGGGCAACGGTTCTTTCAAAGATGCGATGACTGGCTTTTGTGAGACGAGTCGGATGTCGTGGAGAGCATCAAAGGCAGACACGGAACCCCCGACGACAAATACTTTCTGTCGGATATTAGCTCCGACTCAAGAAGGGCAACTTGATGACCGCCGGCGTACCTTGTTCCGGAACTCTTCTGCGTCGCGGAAATGTTTGCTATGCTTGATCCTGCCGGGGAATTTCTCGTCGAATTCGACAAGACCGGGGATATTTGGTACATAAGGCAGATAGAAATGGCCCGATGCCACAATCACTGCATCAAAGGTTTCTCGCCACCAGTAGTCCTTCGACTTCCCCGGCACCACCTTTCGCAACGTAAGAACCCATTCGTCGCCCCTTTTCTCCGCAAGTTCGACTGTAGTACTAAACTCGATCAACTTGTCGTGGCCACCTCGAGTGAAGATTCCCTCAACCCATTCTCTAATCAGCTCTCGGTGTCTGAATGGAGCGCCTGGGCCGTACTGTGCCAGGGTCCGGTCGGACAGGATTTGGGGTATTGGCTCTTGTGTGAACGCCATGAGCTCGGGCGTAATGTTGCTGTGGAGCGTCTCATGAACCCCGGTGTCTGAGTATCGTAGTTGGTGAGAATTATTCTTTTCAGATCTTGGTGTTTCGGTAGGAAAGCTCCTCGGGATCTCGATTGGGGCATTCGCGCGTTGCTCAACTAACGCACGCAAGGATGGGATCCGAGGTGGCAGTTCCGGAGTATAGACCCTACAGACTCGAGTGTTATTAAGCCCAACTCAACTATTCCCAGCACTTAAAAGACGCTAGATGGTCCCAGAAACCAAACATTCAACTACTCACCATGTCCCTCCAGCCAAGTCCCGCCTTTCAAAGACGCGCACAACATCAAACGCCTGTTCCTTCACGAGAGCGTCTGTTGCGATGGCCCCAGCCGGACCGGCCCCAATGACAGCCACTCTCCGAACTTTCTTTGACATTGTAGCAAGCTGAGGTTGTCGTGCTCTGCTTTGGGATTGTGTGAGAGAGAAATTGAAAGTGGTGCTAATTGAAATTCAATGCGAATCGCGAAGAACACTTCTACATCTACAGCTTCCCCCCCAAGCCGTCCCATCGGACGATGAGCCGCCCCGCGAGTCCCCATTGGCGATATCGGCCCCATCATCAGCTCATATCGGCCATGGTCCGACATGTTGTGATAAGATCCCTCGATCAACATAAGAAGCTTACCGAGACTGCCGCTGAGGTGGGGTCCGTTGGTGATTGCATCACAACCCCTGGTAAAAACGCAACGCGAGACTTGATCCTTCACGAGATTGGATGCGCGTCTTGATAGGCTACTCAATGTCTTCAAACGGGACAAGAACAGGCTAAACATTCATTCCAACGGCAAGAGGCATTATCTTGAGAATGGACTACCATGACTGACTGACCAAGGACCAGGAGCGCAAGTCAATTGATTTAAACCCACCCGCTGCTCATCAACATGTTTGACGTCAATGAGTTGGGTGGGCTGGTGAAAGACTATTACAAAACATATCTGAAGTGCTCGTTCTCCTTGTCTGTCAAGTCCTTGAATGCATTCCTATCTCGCTCGTTTTCATCCAAGTGTAGAGAATCCCGTCTCCTATTTTCTCTCCAGAGAACGACGTATAGAGCCGAGGAAGACAAAATTGTGATGCAGTAGCTGGAAGACTTCTGTTAGAAGAGTTGGAAAAAGACCCAAACCGGATCGTGACGTACCAAATGATCAACCCCGTCCAGAGCTCAGGATAATGCTGCTCCTTGGTCTCACTTTTCACAAGTTGGGGGCCCACAATGTTTCCAACGCAATAGGCGACAAAGACAGCAGATGCCATGAAACTCTTTTTGGTTTCTCCTGCGACATTACCAGCTCCGAGAGTGACCGTTAAGCTCACGACCGGCCCAAAGAAGCCAATCAGCGAGTACCCGACGACAGGTGCAACCGGCCGATGGCCCCAGCCTGATTTCCAAATGATGATGAAACCTGCTAGGACTGGTAATGTGCAACCTATGAGCACTGGAATCCGAATGTTGCGGTACTTGGAGCAAACCCAGCCAGCAAGGGGAATGCCAATTGCGCAAACAGCACCCAGTGGAAATTGGAAGAGAATGCTTTCCAACGCCGAATAACCGAATGTCGAAACGATGAGGGGACCGAAGCCGGACACAGCTCCGTTGACCGTATACCTGATTGCTTGTTAGTGTTCGGCTTTGAAAGAATTTTTCAGCTATAGCCTATTACCCTGAGGCCATTGTCAAAGCGACTAGCCAGACCTTGATATCCAGCAATGCCTCCTTGATTTGGCTGACTTTGATGGTCTGGTTCTTCACGCCTGTCTGTCCCTGGCGTAGTCTCTCAACTGCAACAACCCGCTCTTCCTCGTTGAGAAACCAAGCAGTGAGGGGAGAGTTTGGGAGAAAGAAACACCAAATTCCGAACAGAAACGTCAAGCCTCCAGCAAGGACATAGATGTACTGCCATGGAGCTAAAGCGCCACCCTTTATCTGAGCAAACCCGTAGTTTAGAGCGCTTCCGATAATGGTGAACCAGCCTGTGCCTGAGAACCACCAGCTCTGGCGAAGTGCCTGTTCTCTTTGAGTGTAGTACCCACTGACGGTGGTCATGAAAGCCGTTGGAATGACTGACTCGGTGAAACCTGTAATAGGAGATCAGTGCCGTTGAAGTTTAAAAAGTTGACTCCGTGCTACAAACCCAAGAAGAATCGTTGAACCAGGAGACCTCGCCACGTTGTCACCCCTGCCGTGGCTGCACAAATGACTGCCCAAATCATGACAACAGGGCCGAGTGTCCATCTGGTATTGAAGCGTTGAAGCAAGTACGTCATTGGGTACGAACCAATTAGCTGACCAAAGTAGAAGATTGAAGTTGCCCAACTAAGTCGCGTTGTGTCCGTCTTTGGAGGCGTGAAAGAGGTGTCGACAACTGAAAGGTGCAGGTCACCAGTCATGCCGAAAAGAGCAGCACTCCCAAGAATTGCCTACATGTACCTGATGTGAGTCGTGCTCACAAATGGATCGAGACTTCTTGAGCGCCCACCTTGTCATAGTAAACCAACCCATAACCTTGATCGAGTCACTCTATGTCAGCATACTGTCGCCTTGCATAGGAGTTATGACTTTCTTCGTCATCGAGGAAATACTTTACCTATCACCATGGCTGGCATCAGGAAAAGATCAATTTTCCGAAGCACTCGCTTCTCCATGACTGGGTCGATGGCGAGAGCTTCCTCTCCAATTGCCTCCAAGTTGAATGACTGGTCCGGTGCATATTTTTCGTCTGCTCTTGGTATCATAAACGGTTCCTCGCGGGGAGCCGCATGCTGGCTTTCCTTGGTGATGACGGCTGTCATCTTGATGGCTTCTGCTCCTACTAGACAAATACTTACGTATCAAAGACAAGGAGATACTATGTGGTTTTAAACCGACCATATGGTCCCCTCATTGACAACAGAATGTCAACTCATATCGGAGGAACAAATCTCAAAAAGCACGTGGAGAATCCCTGCGACACTGAGAGCCTGGTTTATCGGTGATGTCTCCCGAGGACGCCCCGAAGCGCCATTAGTAGATTGCCTCATCTGGATCCGTCCTGACGAATGCGCCGGCCCCACAGCGCTGCATCCTTCGCCAAGGGTTGACCTCGAGATAAGCGGCACATCTGTAAAGTCTCAAGTGAAGCCTCCAGTAATTGTGGTCTGATTGGAGCAGCCCGACTTCGGCCTCGCTCTCTTTCCAACACATTCACTTCAGTACCGCAGGAACAACCACATGCAGAGAGAGCCTATTCTTTGCGAGCTTGGTAAGTAGGTAGGTATGATAGGATTACCAACGCCATGCCCGAATCCTTGCAACACACGCATTTCGCTGCGGGTTGATTGGCAAGAATATCATCAGCGCGGAGGACATCTCCCTGTGTCCCTGTGGAAAGGACAAATTGATGGGGTGCGTGCTGCGCCAGATCCTACCCACTCTAGACCTTACTATATCAAGGTAGCGACAGGCCATTTTTTGAGTGGCTAGCCCCGACGGATGGAAGTACAAGCCTCGTCTCTCTCTTTCTTCAAGATGGCTACAATTACACAGACAGCGTCAGTTCCTTACGTACAAGCTACTGAGACGACCGAGCAGCTAGATTGGGCAGATCTAGTAGCCTTGGACCTTTCTAAATTTGATAAGCCTGGGGGTAAACAAGAGCTTGCGGCAGAATTCACAAGAGCAATCGAACAAATAGGTAGCATCATCACCGTCTCTTCAAAACACTTCTCGGACAGGATTGATGTTGACGCTGTGTTCTCGCAGGCTTCTTTTATGTCATCAATCACGGTCTTAGTCGGGAAGTTATCGACGAGCAGTATGCTTTGGCTTCCTCCGTCCTCGGACTATCCAAGGAAGAAAAGGCACCATACCGAGCAGCACTCGAGGCCGGCGACTTCAATGGCTGGAAGCCAGCAGGCACGAGAGAGCTCATTCCGGGCGTTCGGGACAATTTTGAAATCTACAACATCCCAAAGTTCATTCCCGAGCACGCGTCGCGACCGCATCCCCATGTAGTCAAAGAGAATTGGGCGACAATCGAGCGGTTCTCCAGATACGTCAATGATGAAATTGTCAGGAAACTTCTCGTCATCTTCGCCTTGGCTCTTGGCCTCGAAGATGAAGAGTGGTTCGTCAAGAAGCATCGCTACGAGGAATCCAGCGGTGATCATCTACGCTACATGAAGTACTACGCGCGAGGCGAAGAGGAGAATCGAAAGCTTGGTGGTGTCTGGTTGAAGGGGTAAGAATCTTCCCTCCAGAACCCAGGCCACTGTTCGAGTGACAGGAAGATTCGCCTGATATTGACAATAAATATGAAGACACTCTGATATGGGCAGCTTGACCTTGCTCTTCCGACAACCCGTCGCTGCACTCCAGGTCCTCACAAATGATGGGGCGTGGAAGTGGGTGCGCCCCCAGACGGATGCCCTAACTGTAAACATTGCCGACGCCCTGCAATTCCTCACGAGTAAGCATAATGCTCAATAAAAGAGTTTCAAAATCATCGTGGGCATTAACACTATCATAGATGGCTACCTGAAGTCCAGCATTCACAGAGTCGTTGCTCCACCGAAGGACCAGGCACACATCGATCGGCTAGGGGTGATCTACATGGTTCGGATAGAAGACGACACAGACCTTGTCCCAATTAAGGAGTCGCCTGTTTTACAGCAGCGTGGGCTGACCGAGGGCGCCATCCTTGGAAGCGATGGTAAGCCCGTGAAGGCGGGAGAGTGGGTTAAGGAGAGGATCATCAAGAACATTGGCAGCACCAGCCAGGCGACTGGAGACAATGCGGTTGATGATCTCGAGATCATCAAGGGCGTCAAGACAAAATACTTTGACTGAGCCAAGAGCTATGTTTATGTTTACAGTTACGTGGGATCGCCGTCGTTTCAATCATCATGGCCATTTGTTTCCAACGAGGCCTTTTCCGGCGTCTTGCGTTGGCATTGCACTTTTGCTATCATGTGGGGAGTTGCAACTCCGGATGTAGGCAACCCAGCATTACAGAGATGCTCGTTCCACTTGGGTCACAAGGACACGTAGGTGTTCTTGACAGCATACGGCAGTGCGACCTGTGATCCTGTGGCATGGCGCCAATCCTGCCCAAGAAAGTATTCGAAAAATGGATAGTGTTCCGCTCCCTGGAGAGCGGGTATGCGAAGGTCTGTGATGATTTAAATAAAATTAGACTGGGCTCTCTTTTCATGGTATCAACTATTTCAAGCAAGAGGAGTAGCGACTTTCCACTCATATATATACGCTACTATGCGCCAGCCAAAAGATTGGAAATACCGGTTATCAGTCTGCAAAAGGCGTCGCCGCAAACAGGGAAGACTCGAGCAGCATTTTGCTCGTTTCCCTTATACTCACAGCATGCCTTGTATTCCGTTCACCGCAGGCATTGAATCATCCAACCCCTGACTTTCACGTGGAGGCTCCTACCCGGCATTTGAGCCCGGTCCGGCCGACATCAAAGAACCGAAGAAGGCGAAGCGCAAGCTGAGAAAGAACAATAACTGACAGAGGATCTCTTCCTCACCGAAAATATGGCATGTGCGCGATAAACCTCCATTCATTACCTGCGTCAAATTCCTAGTCCCACAGCTGGGCAAACCGTGCGGCGGAACGTCGTTGCATACTTGACAAGAATCTTTCAGCATAACGAGTCATCCCACACGTTGGCGTGATTGACACATCAAGGATGACGCAAGGGTTGAGAGTGCGGCTGAACACACTTGGCTGAAGATATTGGGCGGTTTGCCATTCATTGCCCAGGCTGCCAGGCTGTATGCACTGCGCCCCGGCGCCCGGCTGTGCCGGTGGAGCAGCGCCATTCGCCGATGACGCCGATCCGGCCCCGCTCCGGCTAGCCTCGAGCGACCTGCAAGGAACCCACACAGCGGAACAGCCCCGTACATCCACTGATCTGGTCAGATGATCGGATACATTGTACATCGTCTTACCCGTTTGCACTTAGTCAGAGAACCCAGGTTTCAACCCTTTCTCAACTCCTACATTTGAAAGTCATCATAATTATTCAAGTAAAAGAGCTTTTTTCTACCTCATAACAAGCTCTAACAATTTTTATCTTATTTAAATTACATTGTTCAATTTGTCAGACTTCATTATTGAATTATTTTAGTTTAAAAAACTGTTCATAGAAAGATATCTATGTAGCATTCTAGCGGTTAGAAGACAATACTGCTGAGATAATTATATCAAAGAGTAGAAAATATGTAAAACACATTTAATAGGGGAAGAGAAAGCTTAAGCTGTCGACACAGTCTCTTCCGCCACCCACGCTTTTTCGTACGCCGCAATCTGCTTTTTGGTGTGCTCTACATAGCTCTCCATCTCAGATTCCATATCAGGCGACAGTTCAGGCCCGTCCCCACTCGGATGAAGTTGTCGAAGCTCAGCCCAATACAGAGCGTCACTATGATCAGCATGGTGAGCTGCATAGTTGAGCCAGCAGCGCTTGCTGGTCCAAGACTCAAGCATCAGAGTGGATAGCGGCTTCTCTCCGTCGCGAGCCTGGCTCCTCGCTTCTACACGCTTCATAGCGTCCAAAAACTGGTCAAGGTAAGGCTGGTAGCTTTGCAGAAACCAAGGGAAGAAATCTTTTTCAAGACACTGCCCCGGAAGTACTCTGTGTAGCCACAGGGGCGGGTCGCGTGCAAACTGCGTCGGCATAGCGTTGCTGAACTCAAGATCGAAAATGCCAGTGATACGATTGGTGTTAGGGTCAATGACCATGTTTCGCGAATCGAGGTCTGGGTTGAAGGGGAGGAAAGGGCCGCTGTCGTCACTTTGGTTGTGAAACAGGGGAATCAGCTGTTTGAAGCCTAAGCGGGCTTTGAACCGGAGACGAGCAATTTTGGCAGCCTGTTCTAGGTCGACGTCCTGTTCATCATGCTGGTCCGCGTTAAGGTTGCGCAGTTTCCAGAGCTGGTTGTGCTGCTGAGCCACAACAAAATCGAAGTAGTCGCTAGAGCGCTGGAGCGGCCTGGTAGGCCATTCCTCGGTTGGGTAAGCGGGAACGCCCAGTACGAGTTGATGCATGTCCATAGTGAGCGGGTGTTGTGTGATTTTCCACTGACCTGAGAGCGGGTCTTCGGTGATGGACCCAATCTTCTCGAAGGGCAAGCGATTGAGTTGGATATAGAAGTCTCCCAGCTGCTCGTACACAATTGATCGCGTCGCGTCAGCAGCAGCGTCTTGGCCTGGTGGCGGCAATTTCGCCAGGAATTCGCGGAGGTTATAGCCTTCGATGAATTCCATCAAGATAAAGGGTTAGTTGAGGGGCGATTGAATTCCAGGCGTTTGTGAGCTAGAATTGTACACGTTGGGGACAGGAAGGCTTGTCTTTGCCTTGAGGTACCGCATCCACGCGACCTCGTTCGCAATCTTCTCGGCAGCGAGAGCTGAAGGCGTATGCCCTGGTTTAGGAATGCACAGCGCAACGTTGGTCCCGGTGGTAAAGCGGAACCGGAATATCATGTTGTAGGACCCTTCTGCCCTGTCGACGTACGTAGCTGGGCCACAGTCCTTCAGTTGCTCGGTGACGAATTCTTCCAGCTCCTTGATAACAGTGGGATTGATGGCCGACATTTTCCAATCATTGAACTCCTCGCTGCCTTTAGTATAGAACAATCCGTCGTACATGGCAGTAAGTAAACAAGTAGATGATGGTCGATCCATATTGAAGTGTTTAATCACGCACGTGGATGATATCAAGGGAGGATGTTAGGTAGTGGAGGGGTGAGAAATAAGACGAAGAGTTTTATTCAACTATCCGTAATGATCCTTTAGTTACGGTATTTGTGCTTTGTGCTACAGTGCACACCACGCCTGTATGATTGGGAGCACTTTGGAATTAGGATAAAAGAATTTGGCCCTATCAATACCCCTGTAATACAACATGTCGCACTGCTCCGGCACACAGTCTTATATATAAGGTAGGTAACGGAATAAGTAACGGAAACTGTTGAAGAGAAGATGGGCAAAATGTTCGCGTCGCCTGATCAGCTGCGCAAGATAAGGCCCGCCCCTTTGTAATATTGAAAGGTACCCTGAGTACCTTAGGTACAGGTATGTTTTGGTGTTAGCCCGGTGGCAAACGTGGAGGGAGGTCAAAAGTGGTGGAGACCAAAAGTGGGCTGTCTGACTTATTCTTAATCACCTCGCAGCAAGGACAGCTTAGCCCAAGGCTGATTTCATTAGGTGACAGCTTTTAGGACCATGCGATTCGCTTAGTCGGAGTTTTATGGGCTCATCCTAGCTCGCCCTTGATCCTTCACGCCGCTAGAAGCCCTCTGGAAGGCAGACTTGTCAGTGATCATGCCTTCTGCCAAACCTTGTATTTCGCTCCCAGGCAGACAGGCAAAATAGGCCATGTGACTGCCTTTTTCCATGAGTCAATATTTCGTGGTCTCCCTACTTAAGTTCTTGATTCCTTCCATCTCATCCCAACTTGATCAACGACAATATCAACCACTTTCATCTCAATCATCATCCCTGCGAAGACCAGCAGATATAAAACTGTGTTTTCCGTAAAGCGTTCAAAAAGAGACCGTCCCTGCAGAAGAGACAAACGAAACCGCAACTCAAACCTACCATAAACAAGTCCTACATATATCTCATCCTACCAATAATGTGTCTACCGATCCGCAGAAAGAAGCAAAGGTCCATCGATGTGCAGTACAGACCAGGACCGGCAATGAGCCGCACTCCAAACTACGGCACCAGGCCATCGAGCAATTATCCTACCAGTGGCTACGGTGGAGGGAACGCCGGAGCAGTGGGTTGGGGTGGTGGAGGTCACCATGGAGGTCACCATGGAGGAGGCCACCATGGAGGCCATTATGGAGGAGGCGGCTACGATGGTGGTGGTGGTGGCGGAGGTGGAGGGGGCGGTGATGGCGGCGGCGGCGGCGGCGGCGGTGGTGATGGAGGAGGAGGAGGTGGTGATGGAGGAGGAGGTGGTGGATGCTAAGCTTGAGGCACGGGTCGGAGGTTGGCAAGCTTTGCATTGATCCCTTTCTGATTTGAGATACCTGCTCTACGTTACTGCATTAGACAATGAAATCGTTAAAACGCAATGCCTGCAATTTTCTTGGTTTAATAGTACATGGATGCCGTAATCGCCAAGGGCACCACCAACTTGCAAGAAAATCGCCCCTACCGAGACAAGATCACAACACACGCACTGCAAATCGCATGTACTGATGGTAAGCAACGTCCTTGAAGCCTACGAAGCCGCCCTGGCACATAGTAGATAATAATTCCACTCAACACACACTGAGACTGAGACCATGATTCTTCATCACCATATTCAAACCCCGAGGCCCGTACGCTCTCGGGTCGTCATCTCGCCATAAGAGCTCAATCGCTTTTGCTGCTTCTGTGACAGCACCCAGCGCTCTTGGATTTGAATTCAGCCCTAACCGAAAAGCTTTGACGTGCTCTGGTTTCTTGCAACAGGATGCCAAGATCGACGCCGGCCACAGCAGCATCCTCCGCAGCGGCGAGTTGCTGGCGTAGACGGCCCAGCACAAGGGCAGTATCTTGTCTATACGAAGGTTGATTTCGGCAATGAGCTCTGGGTTCTTGTACAGACCTTCGTGGAAGGCGGAGTGGAGGATGAGAACTAGGGCGGTACGGTAGATGGCGACGGCTGAGGACTGTTGGTAGCGGGGGCATGCGCCTTCCCCTTCGAGAACATCAGATAAGGAATCCCATGAGTCCAGCGTCTCTACAAATGACTTATACGATTCGTAGAGATCGTCAGATTTGGACTGGCACAGTTCCTCTAGCCGGCGTCTCTCGAGAAGGTTTGAGATTTCCGGTATCATGGCGAAAAGCCCGTGTCCGAAACTAAGCATGAATCCTCGCGACTTATACTCACTCAGAAACTTGAGAGAGCCAAGGAAAGGATCCAATGTCACAGGTTTCTCTTCTTGCAAGCCGCGTGGCGTGACTGCCAGCTTTAAGGCGAACATGGCGTATATCTCTAAGAGAAAGCCTCGAATATGCTTACTCTTCTTGGATGAAGCTGACGGCTTGTCGATATCAGCCGCCAAGTCAATAACGTAGTGACGGCTGGCTCGGACGTGATGATAAATAGCACCGGTATTGTCACCCTGAACGCCCTGCGAGAGATCAGTTGGACGTATCATACTATTTATGAGATGAATAACATACTTCAAAAACACACAATAGAAGAAGAATGAGGAGAATATATTGCTTCTTGTCCTCATCGCTTTCGCCAACGGCGCAAGACACTTCGCCAAGGAGGGCCTTTTGGAGCCCTGCTAGCAATCTAGCGTAATGCCTGCGAGTCATCACCTCCGAGTGTGGCTGCTTGGGGTCCAGAACAACCAAGTGAGCCCCTCCAATGGCGAGAACGCAGTCCAGGACGAGGCTATCAGAGACGGCTAAAGGCAGCACGTAATTGATGAACGGATTGCCATCTACACTGGGCCCACGTGCCAGTATTTCTGCAGTCACGGCGAGATATTGGTCGTAAAGTGGCCTCGAAACTTCGCTTAGATGCGAAAGGGTCCCGAATGTTAGAGATGCCCGCAAAGACGAGGAGTCCTTGGGTGCCTCCAAGATGGTCGTCGCTGCTGAAATGACTGCTCCAGTTTGGCCCAACAGGTTCGTATGCTGACTTGAATTTGACACGGTGGTACTGTTTTCATCGCTCGTCGCGTTCTCCGTGAAGACAGACCATGTGCATTCTCGCCTGGTGCGAATGCAGGGTGTGCAACAGGGTTTGCATTCGTCGCACTTCTTCCGCCTGGCGCGACATGTCAAGCAGCCATTCTTGGACCTGGGAAAGTTTCGACGATACTTGGTCGGGAATCGTGCCCCTTGGCGGGGTAAATCTTGTAGATCTATCGCCGCTGCCATGATGTGGTTTGGTTTGGTAGGCTCGAGGTCGCTGATGTCGCGGGTGAAATTGTCTCGCTTGAGCGCGGTAAGATAAAGGAGATAGTAGGCTATGACTGTCCCCTGATAACATGGATATTGACAACAATCATGCAAGATTTCGTCACTTCATCCGAAGTAGTTTGATTCTTTTGAACAGCGCGGCGCGTAAGCGCCGGTCAGCTGATCAACTCTCGAAGGATCAACCACCTGGATCACAGCCCCGCATGGCCTTGCCTGACCATGTAGCTGAAGACTTCAAGTCTTATCTAAACGCTTATCTATCCAGCTTATAAAACATTCATGTTTGAAACTCGAGGTTGGTCATGATCACCTACAGTGGCGGAAAGGATCTCAATTTCCGGTCAGGTTCCTTCGTCCAGCACTCTGAATAGCGAGAAAAAATAATGAAGTAATATCTTTACTCTTCTCATGGATCTTTGCGGCAAGGAAGTTTTGGTCTGAAAAGAATATATATGAATTTTTGTTGAAGAGGCCATCAGCCTGAGTTCATTATCCTCGCCTTGCTAACACTGCTCTTGGTCATTCATAAACACCCATTCTCCGAGCATTGGGTATTCATGATTGAGGGTGGCCCCGGCCTGTTCGCTGTAAATTGTCCCGGTGGACGGGTTGCTGTTATCACCGCTACCAGCGGCGAAAAGATCCACGCCTAAAACCTATCAGCTGTTGTGAATCTTCATTACTGCTTCAGCTTCATACTTTGGTCGCCATCATCCAACGTGAAAGCCTCTACCCAGAACATTTGCTTTTCAAGCATTTCTTGTTGCGTCCCAAGGTCTTCCAATAAACTCCGATTAGAACTCCCGAAGCCCCCGGCTGGCTTTTGGGGTGGCCGCTCGGCTATAAGAGTGGCATCAAACCTGGGACCCCCAGCTCGTGCAAGAACAATGCTGACTGCTTGTACTGCCTTTTTCGCCTCGCCTGAGTCGTCGCTTTTCCTCATCCATATGCTCCGTGCTGTTCTCAACGCCGTACCTATCTCGTCCCCTCGACCAAGGGTTTGCTTTCGATGGACAAGCGAGCAGAGGACCATGGTGGCTGTCAAGAAGTGGTGATTCATGATTGAGCCGACCCGCCAGTGCATCATGAAGAGCTGACCGCCGGGACAGGTTTCCTCGTCCAGAATTTGTTGAATGTCCAACATTCCAAGAGAGGCATCTAGACAGGCTGTTCTTGAGTACGAGTACGTGTCTTGGTTCTCTGCAGCTGACTTTGTAAAGAGGAATCGGCGATGAAGCATGATTTGACCCTTGCAGAACATATGGCGAAGGAATAGGCGAGCCATGATCACTTGAGGTGAGTCAGTAACACTAGAAGCCATGGTTTTCAGTTGGAGTGGAGGAGGAACGCTGATGCGTGCCTGATGTAGAATCCCGTCGACGCGCATTATATCCGCATAGCTGCATGGACTGACGGATGCGGTAAGGTCGGAGATGGTTCCAAGGGCGATAAGAAGCCTCCTTTGTGCAATGATCCCCAGAGCTGTTGTATGCTCAGTCTCTGGCCTCGGCGGTGGTAAACAGGTCATCTCGTCGTTCAGGTCTTCGTCGTTCAAATTTCGAGGCTCGGCCGTGTCGAACTCGCCATCTCGAATCATGCGGGGCATTCCCATCTGCCCTGATATCAAGATGTCGCCGAGCAAAACGGTGGCCCATACTCTGCGCCTCATCTCTGCCTTTAGCGGAGTGATGTTGGGGAAGTGCTTGGGATCCCTATGAAAACCCATGCGTTTGGCCAAGTTCACCTCCAGACCAAGCAAAAACCAGACATCTTTTTGCGCATCATCGTGTATCCGAAACTCGACATACACGTAATTTATGAAAGTCTCGAGAGCGTGATCGCCACCCTGAGTGTAGTCTCCCATCAGCAAACACTGTACCAGTTTCTCACGGTACAAGTCGATTTGAAGTTGCTGTTGTCCCCGTTCAGATATGTCAGTGGCCGGGTCTGACGCAATGACAGCCAAGCATATCATGCTGAATAGGAGGCCAATCCACATGGCCGAAGCTCGGTCGGGATTGCTCCAGAAATCATTGTACTGTTATAGTCAACCAATTGTCTGTGTCCATTTGACTGTGCTTGTACTGCAGGTGCGTTCAACTTACCTCTTCGAGAAATGTAGGACCATGAACAGATGCTATTAAGCATGAGTATAACTTCTTTAGATAGCTCGAACGAGGCAGCGGATAACTCACATGAAGAGACAAGGTCAAGACGGTTGAAATACCGAGAGATGTAACGGTCTACTGCGGTCTTTGGCGGCAGAGCAGATAGAATCTCTGACCTCGAAGCTGCAGGCCGACATCCGTATAAAAGTAATGGGCGTCGCTTCCGGGATGGCCCAGGAAAATCCGGCTCATCTAGACCGTGACTTTCTGCCGCCAAAGCCGGAGTTTCTGCGAGCTTTGATAGTTCCTCTCGGTCGAAATGTTCTTTTAGATCAGCAATGCTGTCCATGATCGCTGACCAGTGGTCACTGCCAACGTATTGATGCTCCAAAACACTTGGCCGCATACTACCTGTCTCTGAACGATCATCGATTGGTGTAGGTAAGCCCTCAGGCACACCAAGGTGGATCTTTTGTTTCTCCGACGACCCCAGCATCGTCACCAATTACTCGAGGTGTGCTAGGCGATCTTGCAGAGTTACCTTGACAGCGCCACCTGGTGCGGTCTTCTGAAATGGGCTGGTGATGTCAGTCTCTTGGTAGATACAGGGTTGGCTTCTTGAAGAGCAATTCCCGCAGGGTCGTCTGCGATCGCAGCGAATCCTATGTAATTGATAGATAAGTCAGTGTGAAACTTTGGGTTGGGAAAAGGCGATTTATGCTTACTTGCGGCGTCGGCAAATATTGCATGAAAGCTGTGGTTTATCTCGGCGTCGACTAGCACTGGGACGAGATTGATAAACGACATCTTCTTGTGCACCTGTAGAAGGTGTTGCGACTAATGCCGGCTGTGCCATATTGGTTCTGCAGATTGAGCGTGAACGCCTGGAGATGAAAGCCGAGCAAGATTTGACGCTGTAGAATGATGCGTATTAGCTCACCACTTCATTGCTTTTATGTCAGGAGAAGAACGATGGTTTGGTCATGAGAGTAACGTTTGTCTTCTTCGCATTAAGTATGAAGAAGAGTGCATGTAAGCGCTAATCCCGGACCGGACCTGGACTTAAGGGCCGACCCTCCGACCCTCCGCCCGGCTCTCCGCTCCCCGAGTAAATACATTCAGCATAATATCGCAACACTGCCAAAGGTCTTAGGGACGCTCGCGATCAGTATTTAGAATAATTTCAACAGAATTGATAAGGTTAAATTCCATGTCACAATCACAGTGTACACATGCGTGTGTGCACCAAGATTACGTCCACAATCAAGCGAGGAAATTTGGTAACGAGCATGTATATTTGCAAATGCTTAACGAATCTAGCGACAAGAAGTTGTTACCAAATCCATAAAAGTCTTCGCAAAGCTCCCCTGGTAAGCCTACTAGTACAATGTATGTTTCCGTTCCGTCTCAAAGCAGACTTCGACCTCCGACCCTCCTGCCGCGACCATCTACGGATACACAGAATGCAGCCATGGATGGGACCAAAGACAAAGTGTCCAAGAAGGGACAGAAACATTGGACAGAAACATTTTCCTCTGACACAAACAGTCTTAGGCATGTTTTGGTTCTCACTGTTATTCTATTGTGTGGTCTTGCACTTTCAGTTTCCCTATATTGAATACAATTTGAGGCGACGGTTATTTCCATTCAAGATGAAGGTCCAGCTTCAACAACCAGAATATCGCTGATTTCATGAGTCCTTAGAATCACTTACTATATACACAGCAAACGAGCTTTCTGTATCAAGTCACAGTTACCGACCAAAATGTTCCTTTTTCCCACCCCACATCGTCAATTACCATCCATCCCCAGATTGAGCCAACTTGCTGGGCATCATCCCTGGTACTGTTCATTTTCTTCGACCTTGAAGTTGAAGACTTCACTGCCACCCATCTTCACCCATCCTTCTTCAGTAAGTGTAGAGAATGTAATCTTTTCCTTTTCCTGCCACAGCCTCTGTGCTTGGCCGTCCGTGGTCGATCCCTCACTGTCCTGGTGGCAAGCAGCAACAGACATCAGGCATCGAATCAGTTTTGACCAAATGGAGTGACCTGGAGTGTCCAGAAGATGATGTGCCGCAAGTTGCCGGTACATGTCATACCAACTCCAGGTGACGTTCTGGAGGCCCAGGTGGGAGTCTTTGCGACCAACCTCAAAGGCGAAGGGAACGAAGCCTGCCTCGTCCTAATTGATAATGGCCGCCATTTCATACATGTCGCCATGCTGTGTGGAGACTTTGTTGACAAGGATGTTGCAGGGCTCTAAGTCGTTGTGGCAAAAGATGGAGCTTTGCGTTAGCACATCTAGATCCGTCTGGGGGAAGCCAAAAGATTCCTCTTTGGGGGCGTAGACGCTGACGACCACAGTCCCATCGGGCTTTGTGTTGACCGTAGACTCCGCGTCTCTGGGGTAGAGGTTGTCTTGCAGAAAAGAGCCAATGCCGCTATGATAACCATAAGATGGACCACCGACGGAAATGGGATTCTCTGCGTCTTTTATCTCAAATGGCGTGTTGCGGAAAATTTTTCTTTGCTCATAGCTTAGCTTCGGTAATGAGACACGACGCAACTTCGAGATTGCCTCGAAAAGGTTGTCAATGAGCTTTGCTCTATTGTTGTCGTCAAGATCACCCCAGACCGACTCAAGCGTACAGGCGTTTGGGTAGACTTGGGAGAGAACATAAGCAATAACGGTGCCGTCGTCCGTTCGGCTATGTCCAGAACCCCAGATCTTCGGGACCAGGTGAGGAAGTACGGCGTAGGCTAGCTTCTGCAGCGCAGCAGTTGCAAGAAGGGGTTCATTCTTCTCAGACTTTCTGATCCGTGCATATAACTGATTCGGGAGTCCATAGGGAGGTTGTTCTTCTTTCAAATCGAGAATGAAAGCACAATTGCTCGAGTCGTTCTGGAGGACTTGGAACTCGCAAGCGGCCACACCGCCGAGCTCAGGCATGCCACAGAGGACGTCGACGTCGGGGAAGAGACCATTCGGGTCAATCTGGGACATCTTTTAGGCTGTTTAAGTGCTGACGAAGTAGATAATGGCTTTCCTTCAGTGTGACTGGTGGTTTGTTGGATGCGGGATATGATGTGTTCGTAGTTATGGAGAGGGGTTGCGGTTTGAATTATGGTTTCTCTCCTTCCATTCCATATCCTTATAAGAATTTCCACACTCAAAGTGACCTTGGATTTTGGCAAAGGAACGATTGATGAGTTTACAAACTTGACTCAGCTGCCTTGATTGTGTAATGCAACAAAGAGCCCTGTCGGCAATCAAAATGCTGCATAGAGATCTATAGGGCTTTCTTAGAAAAGCAGGAGAAGTCAGAAGTATCGCGAAAATTGGATAGAATTCAGTTCGAGTTGTCCACCGTTCAGATACACTTGTACTCTTAGGCCACTGTGATATGGTCTTTCTGCGTTCGGTTCGACCATGGTATATCGATGCGAGTCCAGCTATACTGTTCATTGAGAAAGGGTCAGACCGATCTTTTGCTTTTTGTCAATTAATTGAAACCGGGACATAGACATTGTTTTCTTGAAGTTTTCGACTTTTGGCTGGCGCTTTTTGAAGTCGCAGCAGGGTCTCTTTTCTGTATCTCACCGAGTTTTACCGAGAAAAGCTCTCGGTGAAGTTGCATAGAAGGTCACCTCTTACCGAGGAACCCCCACCGCCCCACCAACAGACTCCAAGACGCTCTCTCGCCTCACAGCAGGAGCTCTGACCTCAGAGTTCACCTCACCTCAACGCCGCCATCCTCCAACCTCTCTCTCTCTCTCTCTCTCTCTCTCTCATCTCAACACCACACAACCCTCCACCATGGACACCTCACGAGACTCATCAAACCTTCTCGACACGCACAACCGCCTCATCGCCGACGTCCTCTCTCGCTTCCGCATGCTCACAATGCTCGCGACAATCCAAGCCGAAGGCGAGCGCAAAAACGCCGAGCCCCAGACCGTCGCCGTCACAGGCATGTCGATGCAAATGGAGTTTGAAGGCCTGGTACGTCGAACCGCGGCAGCGCTTCGGCCATGCAACGTGACACACTTTTGCTCATTCTGACAATCGAACAGCACACATCAATCAAGGACCTCCTCGCCCTCAGCCGCCGCCTCAAGGAACTCTGGCTCTTTGGCAAGCTGGGCCAGGGCGAAGGCGACGCGCGCATCCAGGCCGACAAGCTCCAGGCTGACGTGGTGCGGTGCGCGGAGCTGCTCAACGCCATCCAGGAGACCCGGTTCTCTGGCCTCGCGGCGGCGGCGGAGGGCAAGTGGGTGCCGATGGGCCGCGCCGATGCCGTGTCTGTTGAGGGTGGTGGTGCTGCTGCTGCTGCTCCCCCGCCTGCGGCTCCGACGGCGTCGAATGGGGCGGGTGGTGCTGCATGAGGGATGGGATCGGGGTTGGCCCTGAAAAATGAAGGATTTGCATTCACTGGCGTTTGGACATGGGGTTCTCGAGACGAGGTAAATGTGTCTCGGAGGACGTAACGCTGATACCCGCATACCAAAAAGGACAGAAAAGGAACTTTTATGCTTTTTGATTTTTATCTCATCACGTTTTATGAGCAGTAGCCGCTGCAGTATCTATACCATCCCCCGTTTTCTGTCTTTGACATCACTACCAGTTGACTTAACCGTCACCGTTCACAGGATCTTCATCCTCGTCGCCAAGCTCCGCCTCGAGAGTCTTGCCTCCCTTTTCTTCCTTTCCAGTTCGGACACCACCAGCCTCGATGCCACCAGCCGTAAGCCACAGGAAGTAGTCAGACTTGAAGTTATCCACCTGCTGAAAGAAGATGTGGAAGCTGTAGGCACGGTCAGTTGAATTGTCATATCACTCAGATGTAGGGGTCGCATACGTATTCTCCTGCTCTTCAACCTCAAAGATGCGTTGGTAGATCTGCTTGTCCTTGAAAGCCTGCAGCTTCTCGTCGTACTTTGTGAAGTCAATCGTCTCCTTGCCAAAGTTATCCTGCGCACGCTTGTTGTACGCGTCGAACACGGGGCGCTCCAGGAGAAGACCCAGTCCAGGCGCCTTGGGAATGGCGATCCTCGTGGGGCCGTAGCTCTCCTTGATGCGCTCGAGCGGGGTAGCGCAGCGGACGACGAGAGAAGCCATGCCGACCATCTTGCGGATCTGGTGCATCATGAAACTCTGGCCGTGAACCTTGGTGGAAACCCATTCGGTGTCGCGGATCTGGATCGGCTGCATGTTGACCTTGAAGGACTTGATGTGACGCTTGGCCGAGGGGTCCTTGAAGCTCTTCTGGACGGTGTAGTTGTGAAAGTTGATTGTACCGCAGTACATGTTCAGCGCCTCCTGGAGCTGGGTGAGGCGCTCGGGGGTTACACGGTACCGCCTCTTGGCGGCGATGTAGGCGGCCTTGATATCGCGCAGGGCGAAGTCGAGGGGGGTGAGGTCGCGGTTTTTGGGTTTGACGCTTCCCTCAGGCACCTCTGCGGGAGTCTTGTTCTCCTCGGTCGCGGGTTCAACCGGTGTCTCCTCAGTCTTGGTCTCAGGGGCCGGCTTGGCATCATCCGCCTGTGCGGTCGCATCCTCGTCGGCGTGTATTCTCTCCATCACCTTGGCCTTAGTCTCGGGATCGAGCTTGTCGAGGATCGGCTTGATGTCCTCCTCGTCGACTTTCCTCCAGTAGCCCTCAACATCGGCAAGCTTCTTTTGAAACTCTTCATAGTAGCCCTTTTCCTTCGCGGCCTCGACCAACTGTTTCCACAGCCAGCTGTCGGGGTGAGGGGGGAGTAGGCAGTACGTCGGTAGGAGGTACTCGTACCATCTTGAGTCGCAGGTCTGGTAGCAGCTGAAGGAGTTATTGGTGCGCTGAATACCCCAAACGCGGATCTGGTCGGGTAGAGCGGCATTGATCTTCTCGACAATGGCCTCGTCTTCGATGATGAGCTTCAAGCTGATGACATTGCCAGCCGCGTGGACGCCCTTGTCAGTTCTCGCGCATCGGACCAGACTCGACTTCTTGTGGTCGTCGGCGTTGGCCTTGGAGATGGCACCTGCGGCAACAAAGGCCTTGAACAGGTCTCCCTCGATTGTCTTCTCCTCATTGTTGATCTGCATGCCCTTGTAGCCCGTGCCCGAGTATCCGACCATCACGGCGACCTTTCGCTTCGGCTTGCGCCCCTCGGCGGCGATCTCTTCGGCGGTGAAGGGGTTCTCTACGGCCTCGGGGTTGCCGTCCTTGTCTACCTTCCTACGCTTGAATTCTTGGTACTCGGAATTGCGTCCGCGCTTGTCGGTGGCCTCACGGCTATTACCTGGTTAGACATCGTTGGCGCGAGTTGCAAACAGATCAACGGCCAATTGGCAAGGGGACGATTGGGCAATGCTCACCTCCAAGCAGAGCGACCGACATCGTGCTTCCTTTTCGGTCCGCGCGACTTTCCGCCGCGCCTGTCGTCGCGCCGGTCGCCGCGTCGACCGCCCTGTTGTTTGTCCTCTGCAGAACCGGGCTGGGCTGCGCTCTCGGCGCGGGACTCTGATGAAACCGACGGCTTGTCGCCGGTCGGGAGATCGGCAGGCTGCCTCGCGGGAGCACCGCCGGCCGGTTGAGGAGGAGCATCGGTCGCCATGTTCGAATTGAGGTGGCGGATGTTCTCATCGTCCAGACAATGCAGGTGGAGTGTTTGCGCCGGCCAACGGCAGAAGCTCTGTCAAGAAATTTTCCTGCGAGCTGCAAGGCTGCGGGACGCGGCGCGGAGAGGCGGGGCTATTCGGCTGAACACCGGTTGGCGGAGTCTTTCCGCGGCCACATGTGGTACTCCCAGTCATGACTTGTAGCGTCTCTCCCTCAGCGCAGACTTCAATGCAACTCATCCTCATCGCACTCTCATCTCATCGCTCATGTCGCTTTCTTCCCTCTCATTCTTTCTCACCGAGTCCTATCAGTGAGGGAGAATTTCAAGTTTCATTTTATTTCCAAAGCACTCACATTCTTTCCTTCGTTCACTCGAATTTCAGAGACCACAAAGTCATCATGTTCTGGCCTGAAGAGATTGCCTTTGCCAATTTAAGAACAGCGTGACACGCATCAAGCCGTCTGTGTTAAGTATGGAAGAAACACAAAACAAACGGCTGACAAGCGGCCAAGCCGATGTGGATTTGTCGTCAAACAGGGACCAGTGCGATTGGCCAATACTTATATCCCATCAACAAATACGACAACACAATCCCCTATCAGATCTCGAGCTGACTTCACCTCGCCTTTTATGCTTCCTCTACTCATCCTTTCGGAATTAACAATTTCTCAATTAACTCGTCTGCCTGTTCTCCTGCGTTCGGTCTCGCAAACATCCCCGAATTTCGACTTCAGCAATGCGATCCGAATTCAAGCTCTGTTGAGACCGGAACCCACCTAGTATTACACGTAGTATTTGACAGTTCATCAAGCTCTCATCCTATCCTTCATTTCCGTTATCTTGGTCTTTGCCATGAAGTGAATGAATAAAGTGCTGGGTCGTCTGCTCGAGTAAAGTTTAACTTGAGTAACTTGGTAATTTTAAGCAACTTCAAAGATCTATATATAAAGTAAGTACCTGCTGTAGGAAACTGTCAAAGATTCATGCTAGTGCTTCAACTCCGCGCACTTCCAGGTCTAGTCTGGAACTGCGGAGCGGAGTTTTAACATGACACGAGACCAATTGGGCAATTTTCACCGGGCTTTGCCAAAATATCCGAATTAAGCCTATGTTCCCGATATGTTCCCGACTTCGATAATGAAGCATTTTGAATTCACGATCAATACTTAGAAGTTCGAATCTCTACCTGTAGCCAATTTGTTCATATTTCCACAGGCGTATATTGCATAACTGGGCGACTTCTTCTCACCACGTCCGCTTATGGACGTGAGATTGCAAGCGAATAGGGCACCGCTTTGAAGACAAAGAGCCAAAACACCTGCCCCGATTCAGGGCCACCCACAGCTTCGACTCCTCCAGCAAGCGATCCTATCATCTCCAAATTATACTGGACCTTTCACTAGGTAAGTGAGCGAATTGCCCGGAAAAGATACCTGTGATAGGAAACATATTGAATGGCTTGGATGCCATTTGAACGATGTAGTAGTTACGTTCCCTACCTTCTATGCAGTTACGTAACCTGCATAAGTACATGTAGGAATAGTTTGACATTGCTTGTCCAGGAATTTTATGCACAACATGCATAGTATCTACAAGTGTCTGGTATCACAAATACGCCACAGGGCTCAGGTTCATCCGTAAACGTGGCGGCTGTCAACCGGAGAAATGTGGCTTCGCGGGAAGCATGCCGTAATCCCGAGCCCGTCCCCTCATTTGAGATCCGAAGCGCGCGCAGGCAGGGTACAAGCTTTCTTGGTTATCTTTTTCGGCACTACGCGGCCTAATTCCCGGGGGGCATGAGGTCTGGCAACGTAAATAAGCCAAAACACAAGTACACTAGGCAGGAATCATCCCCAGTTTGAGAGGGGCTTTGAAGGGGGACTTTCGGTCGTTGCCTAGTCATCCTTTAGGACAATGTGCTTACGCCCGGCGCCGATCAGCGTGTTCTCGTAATTTTTGTCGGCACACGGTGAGACCCGGAAGGCTTTAGTGAGAACTAGTCCCGGGCAGTGCTCATCCTAGTCCGGCTATTGTGATCCGTGATTGCAGTGCGTATGAATAAAACATGTAGGTTCTCACGGCAGACCCCGAACTTTTATACTCGCGCGGTTTCCGTCCACGACACGGAGCTTGCTACGTTATCTCGAAAGCATTACATCTCTCAGTAGAAAACATCATCATGGTTTCCTCACGACTTTTGACGCTGGTATTCAGCGTGTCAGTGTCGGCAGTGGCAAGTTTGAGGGCGCCAGTCAGTAGTGAGACGGCATCTGCTCATTGCAACAAGGCTCTGCCCACGGGACGATCACCGGGTAACGACTATACGATTCCTTACACCGACAAGGAAGGACGTTCTCGAAGCTACCTTTTGTTCCTACCACCGAAATATTCCACAAAGGCCAACAATCCGATTATATTCTCCTACCACGGTGGAACTGAGACACCAGAGTCGCAGCGAGATCTCGACCTCCTGGAAACGCCCTACTTCAATACCGACCATATCGTCGTGTATCTCCGTGGCTACCAGGTAATTATTGTCGATTCGAGGTCACCACGAGGCCTACTGACAGCTGAACACAGGAACGGTGGGAAGGCACCCCAAACATCACCAAGAGAAACGACGTCGAGTACACCAGCAATGTTCTAGACGACCTCCAAAAGATATACTGCATCGACACGAGCCGCATCTTCATGACGGGAAAATCCAACGGCGGTGGCTTTGTCAACTACGCCGCATGCCATAAAGAGCTTTCAGTACGCTTTGCCGCCTTCGCGCCCGTCTCCGGCTCGTTCTACATCGAGGGGGCAGAAGGTTGCAATCCCAAGACCGTGAAGATCCCTTGCACGCCGGGACGGTCCAACATTCCCATGATTGAGTTCCACGGCGGAATCGACGGCACCATCCCTTACGAAGGCAGTTCCAGCCGCCGCGGCGCGTGCTTACCTGACGTTTTCCACTGGGCGACCGAGTGGGCTCTCCGCGATGGCCTCGACGAGAAGGCCTGCAAGAAGAACATTACCTCGCGTGCGCAGATGTACCGGTGGGGCAAAGGTAACAAGGAGGGCCTTGTCAGTCACGTCTATGAACACGATGTAAATCATAGTTGGCCCTACACTAAGGAGAACGCTGATAACAAGGAGCATGGAGATGGTCCGGCATCGTACAATGCGTCGTCGTACATTATGGAATTCTTCAGCAAACACACGCTGGCTTGAGGCTAATGGCGTCGGAAAAGCGGCATAGCCATCAACAAAATCTTGCTTGTTGTAGTTTACTAGTCAACTTTGAGATAATCATATAATCATAGTACGCAAACTGTCTTCAATCCTCTATCCTCCTCCGCCATCTCCTCCTCCACCTCCGTCGCCACCACATCCTCCGTCGCCACCTCCTCCATCTCCTCCGCCACCAAAATCACCGCTGTCGAAAGATACATATACTCCGTCAAAAACGTGATACTCGCCCTTTGTCCGCCTCTTTCTCTTCCGAATGGGATTGATACCACCCAGAACCCATTTCGCTTTCACCTTGGCAGGGTGGCCAGGTGGAACAGCCGCCGCATCAGGGACATACCCATCTCCTCCCAGCTCATCCATGACGAGATCCGTGGGACAAGGTCCGCCATACTTCTTCGCCCACTCGATCCTTGTGTCGTTGAGAAAGATGGCTGCTGCCGCTGCTGACGTGGTGTGCTCATAGTCGATGAGTCTCCTTGCGACGCTGAAGCTCCACACCCAATAGCTGCCTGGGTAAAGCCGATGCGTGTGCCAAAGAAGATCGATCACCAGGGTTGGAGGTATAATGCAGCGGCTCCCCAGCAAGTGGGTTCCAGACTTGAAGCGAAAGATTGTGTCCATGTCGTATTCCAGTGGGCGTGAAGTAAAGGTTCCTTCGGCAGGCCGTCCGAGCAACTTGATGAATCGTTCGTAATCGCCAATTGAGCTGCCGAGAGTCGTCGCGAAAGAGGCCTGGCTGTCTCGTGCCTGGATGATTGTGCTCCAAAACGCAATCTGGCTGTTCAAGGTATCGCGCAGGTCATCAAGAGTCGGCCAAGGAGCTAGCTGGCAAATTTCCCCGTCCTTGCTGTGTAAGGTATTCTTCACGCAAAGATCTCGTCTTCTTCCTATCCTGACATCTGTCCACTCAGACAATGTCCACTCTTTCTTTCCCATAATGGTGCACCAGGCGACTTTGCCGTCGAAGTCGTGCATTATGATCGCCGGGTCCGCCTTCATCTGCATACATGGCTGCTTGTTTGAAAAAGGCAAAGGCAGTTTAGACTTTCGCTCGGGTTGCCATGGAGGGTACCGCCAAAGTTGGAATGGTAGTCTTGGACTATAGTTCCTCTTATTGTAGAGTTCCCATTTCTTCTGGGCCTTTTTATCGGACCATATGCCAGAGTTGTACAGCTGTAACAAGCGGGTGAGTGGGAAGTGGTGATGGTTCAAGCCATAACTGCGATATTGGCCGTCCCAAAGATATCGGTGGAATTTGCCGGGTGACAGAAGATGGCAGTACCAAATGATGGCAACATCCCTGCCGCATCCTTAGACTTGCTCATGGACTCTAGTGGGAGAGTGCGACTTTTACTTACCATGGAGGTGGATAGTCATTTGGTGCCACTCCGAAAATGCGTAAATAGCGGATGTAATTCACGTAGCGCCACTCTGAGTACGCCAGAGCTTCATCATGAATACCACCCGCATCATCATGTTTGAAGTACGGTATGAGCTTGAGAAAGATCTCAATAATTTGGATATGATTCTGTATACTCATCAGGATTGGGCTATCATACAGATGTGTCAGCTAAGACGTCACTCACAACTGCGGCGGTTTGTAGCGATATCTTGACCTTATCTTCAGGCCATGGATCCTCGAATATGGCCGGCATGATATGATTCTTTATGTTGCTGAGTACTGCGGTATTTGAAAATACTTGACGGCATTGAAGAAACGGCAAACAGGCATTTATCTATGGTTAAAAACTGAAATGCAAGGGTCACGCATGATATCTCAGGAACTGCCTGCCAAGTCGGCTGTGAACCTCGACAGCGGTACTGATTCCGCGACGCTAAACCCGGATCCAACTAGTTGAGCGATCAATCACACGTTGCCGAAGCTGCGGTAAGAGAATCCGGCTTAGCGTCACTAATGCCGATGGTATGCACACCGCCCGAGAGAGGTTGGTTCCAAGGTCATTCGTGAATTGATTTACGTGCCCTGAAATGGCGCGCAAGGCAGATTTGCTCGCCCTGTTTTACGTTCTGTCCTCCGAAGCCGGTTGGTGTCTTGAATATGTTCAATCAATAGCGGCTGCGCCTCAGCACCACATGCAACGGTTTTCAGCTCGTCGATCTTTGCCTGAATAATTACTACTACCATGAAATGCTTTGTCTTCCTAGGTACTTTGATCGTCTCCGACGGAGCCGAGAGGCTGGCTGGGCTTACCCGCAAGGCCTCGCGACGAGAATTTGCCGAGAGCCGCCAAGACAGGGCAGAAAAAATAAACAGAACAGAATTGAAGAAATAGACTACACAAGAGTTCTCACTGAGAATTTCCTTGATAAGCCCTAATCCTTTCTACCCCCAACGGTTGAGCCGTCTGCCCAGGCTTTCGGTACCCTGACTGAACGATCTGGTCCACTGACAACTCAAGGCCGTCGAGACGTGCGCCTGAGCCGACCAAGGCCAAGAGGGTAATAGCAACGGTGTTGTTGACGTGATAGTTGAGGAATCCTCTCTGGAGCAGGAAAGCGTGTTTGCGCCCCGAAATAGTTGACTGCGTGAGAGTAAGCTGAACGAAAAGTTGCGTCCAGAAGAGACTTGGCTATATAGTTGGCAACGCCACGTTGGAAATGACACAATTCAAAGGAATATCATAGCCGATCGATTGGCACATCCAACGGAAATTTGGTCTTGTAGAAGGCGGCGCCGGAGTTCTTGGTGCCGTCACAAGGGGTTTAAGTCCAGTTGAACGTGGTTGATCCTGGGAGATGATAACCATGGCGTGGCGCAAGGAATGCCCCCTCAATCAAATCATCCCGCAGCCTACGGTTGATTCTTTGGAGGTTAGAAAGGGGGAAACGATCGAAGCTCATGGAGCTGATCAAAAGAAACCCGCCCAGGATCTCAAGAGTCGTGGTAACATCAATGTCTCCCTTCAAGTGGAGGAAACCACCGGTGAAAGTCGCGTTCCGCACGATGATTGACGACTTTCCTTAAGGTAAGTGGGCTTGATCAGTCCATCGTCAAAATCGGGAAGGTCAAGAACCCAATGCCGGTAGGCGTCGTTGCACCATATGAGGTGAACCTCGAACTTACTAAAGTGCACCACCTGCCTGTTCTCTTTGAACAATCAATGAACAGCTCTGAAGCTTCCGCTCGGTAGTGTCGTTGCTTTGCTACATGTACCTTCAAAGCACTGTTTCCCCGACGAGGATGGCACGGCAAATTCGTGCTCGTCGCCGCCGTACAGGATGAACAATGTCATGCTTCAGTACTTCTTCCAGGTGAAGGTCTCCGCCGAAGAGAAGACCAAGCTGATGCCGCCAATGTCATGATCCGTGACATGAATTTTGAAGGCTCGCCCGTGCAGGGACAAGTGACTGTCTAGCATGGAAATTGATATATTGCCGCCAGAGCTGGGCACGTTAAGTTTAAAGGAAGTGTGATTGAGTGAGATTAAGCGCCATGACGTAGCAGGTAGAAACGTGTTGTATTCCCTACTTCGATGGGAACGATGCGGAGCTCCCGGTGTGCTGACAAAATTTTCAGCTGTGGCGTTCTAGGAAACGGCTGTGAGGTAGGCTTCACAAGCATGAAGGAAATGTGCCTGGATGTTTGCCTTCGATCAGTACCACGATTTCTCTGATTGATGTATCCTGATCATAGGATCTGTAGCCCTCTGGACGACCCGAGTCTCCCCAGTTGGTTCCTCCATACGTCGCTCAGCAAAGTTAGCAGTTCGCATCAGTTATGAACGCAGCAGTATCTAGCATATAAATGCTTAGTATCTTAACTGAACGCGATACAAGCTCTATACGGAAACGCGGGTAACCACACCAGCAACTACGAAGTCCCATACATCGCTTGACTGCCGAAGGCTGGATGCAGCTCGTGTAAATCCGAGTATCTAGGGACATCCCAAATGCCCGTTCATCTGATCAAGCGTCTCATGCGACGCTTTTCTTCAAAGGTACTGTAAGGTGCGGCTCACTCCTGTCCGCAGCTATGGAGCTTGCAGAGAACCTAAGATCCCGGCAATCTTTCAAGAATTGGTTTCTTGGAGTATATTGTTTCGATCATGCTTCATCACTTCATGGCTTAGCCTGATTGATGTGGTGAAAGATGCAAATGACACATACGTACACGAATTATTGGGGGACATCGTGGTCCTTACTATTATTCTGCTTCAACGTCGAACCTGGTGTAGAACTCGGTGAGGAAGCTTGGCTGAACTTCCAGTCCCTCTCGAACGTAAATCTTGGCCCCCTGGGCTTCCATCTCCCTTTGGAGATTCAAGTCTACATTCGTTCCCACGATTTCAACCACAACCTCCTGTAACTTTGGTAAAAGTTTCTGCCTGTGTTGAGGAAACCCGTCAAACAATGCTCTCAAGCATTTTGCAATCTGAGCCGACCGGTCGTCCCCATCGTTACCCTGCACCAGAATCCTGAGTGATTCAAGCGAAGGAGGAAGCATATCGACCATACGCGGTGCAGCAATCTCCTCCACGGGCCAAACGTTCGGCGCGTCGGTAAGATCGAAGTCTTCTACATCGTCTTTGCGGAACTCTGGTCCCATAAACATGAAGCTATCAATCTCAAGAGACTTGAGGCGCCGGAACCCCTTCATATCAGTGAGAGTACGCCCTGTCGAGCCCCAGTGCTCCATCATCCACGCCGAAAGCTCCTCCAATGTCTCGCCGGTGCATTCCATGATTGTATCCAGAATGTGTCCCGTGTCGCAGCTCATGCCACAGCCGTGCCATTTCACCTCGTATGCAAAGTGGAGACACTTCAAGTTGGCCATGCGGGAGAGCAAGACACGCACTTCCCATGGCTCGAATGTACAGCCCACCAACTCCAGCTTTTCTAGGCGTGGGCTGTAAGTCGAGTACTCTGGGTGAAAGGGTATACCAGTGTAGCCATCTTCCAGGGCAATGCAACCCCCGATGTAGGCTTCCCGAAGCGACCCGATAGCCAGGAATGGTGTGTTCAAGGTCATTGCGTTCCTACAATCGTACCCTGATCCGGTAAACGGCCGTAAGATATCCAGCTTAGAGAGCCCGGCATCTTTCACGCCAGGCTCATTAGCACGCCACACGATGTGATCGAGCATAGGCCAAATGACAGATCTATCAGATCGATGCTCATCTTCTTCCTCTCCCTCTTCACCTGACTTGAATGGACGTAACGTTAGCTCGCCCCAGGCAGCTGGCAGAGCAAGCTCCCGCACATGGGTCAACAGGGTAAGAAGGAAGACTTCAGCATGGCCAACCACATCGTTCTGTATCCCTTCCATCCAGGTCTCTGGGTTGCTGCCAGTCTGCTCCAAATAAGGAGATGTGCGCAGAAACTCCCGAAGGACTTCAATGTCGGCCTCTCCTCTGACCCGGGGAAACAATGGTCCTGTTCCCTGCGAATTGTCCCCGGGATCGAAGTTTCTCACGCCGAAACTGGCTTTGAGATCAGCCGTTTCGACGTACCGAGGAATCAGCGGATTGCGTATGATTGCCAAAATGAAGTCTACGGCATTAACAATGCGAAGTCCCGTATCTTTGGTGCAAATATCCCATTCTTCCTCGGCTCGTATGTCAGAAGGGCTAGTTCTATATGGCAACACTATTGTCAGCCAAACTAATCACGACGCCAACGCGTACGACCCCGATTGACAGTATATGTATTTTCTAAGATTCTCATAACACGTTGACAAACCTAGAGAGCTTGGAGTAAGAAAAGTGGCGATATCGCCGCCGGAGCTTGTTGTGCTGTTCCAGGTATATTTGACTTGCGCGGTACAATGTGCTGCATGTGATTGCGACGTTCTCGATCGAGTCGGGAATCGTCTCAGCTATGATGCGCTGTAGCAGCTCAACGGGCAGGTTTAAAAGAGCCATCATGGACTTCTTTGCAGAAATATCGCAGAGCGAGTAATTTGAATTGACTATTGCAACAAATGAATGGATGTGTTGAAATTTGAGCGTGCTTTACTTGTATAAGGTGGCGTGGTTTTAATTAGGCCTTGTTCGGACAGGCACAGTCAAAGCGGTGGTGACGAAATGACCGCCAATGCCCCGCAGTTACTAGCTGCAGCCTGGAAAGAAGAAGGTTTGATTCGCCTATCAGTGGCTTGGCTCCATTCGAAGGATCACCAGTTGTCGAACTCCATCGACTTCCAGTCTGCGCAATACGTCTTCCTTCATCTTCACCTGAGGAACCAACCGTATTAAGGTAGCACCAGATCCGATGCATTAACGTTGCAGCCGTCAATTAAGTGCGTAACCTCCCAATTGATGGTCCTATACATGCAGGTTCCAAAGTCAAGTCCATCAAGATTTTTAGTTAAATTCAGGCAATGTGCTGGTCTACAACGAAGTGCGAGTGCTAATTCGGCCTCCAGAGAACTGGAACAATCTCACAATGATGCGTAGGAGTCACTCACTCATCTCACCTTGCAATTCTTTCCTGGGTGGGGGTTAAGTCTCTGTGAGGTCAAGTTGCCGGGTGGTCTCCTTTTGATCTCATCGGAAGGTTCGTGTTTATCTCCACTGAGAAAGGCACCGCTGTGCGATATATGATAGAACTGTGCTTCTCAGCGAGGATGCTGACTTCATTGATGGTTCCACGCCATTTGGAGTCTGTCAACTTCGAACCAAAGGTTCAGGTCTAGTCCTCCCCGCTTCAGTATCTGCATCGGAGACACCGATCGGTTACGAAACGGAGGCAGTGAGATGCGTAATACAAGCGGCTGAACTCTCGAAAATGCGACAGCGAATTATCGGGAGATATACCTCCGTAGTTGAGACCGAAAAGTATCGTACTCCGAAGCTTATCTCTTTTTGAATACGGGTTCAGTCGGGATGGAGCTCCCAAAACCAGAGTCTTACGTTGTGTGAGGTGCCTGGCCTGCCAGTCAAGGGATCCACCGCTGGGGCCCTATTTTAAAAATAATAAAAGGGGTCAAGGCCGCAGACCAGAGAGAGTAGATTCGATTGTTTGTTAATACACACACCTACTCTCTAAGACTGGCCCTCTATACGTCTCTCACTTCTCACCAATGACCCTAACACGTTGAATCAGATTCCAATTCCGAAATCAACACCTTTTGCTGTTGAACATGGGATACTGAGAATAACGTGGTATAACTCTAGTAAATGTATACGGGGACTGCAAGCCCTGAGAAACGAGCATAAGCTCCTACGCCTCAAACCCACATGCATGCTAGAAGCTCCGCCGTCCGACCTACATGTACGCATCAATGTATCAGAATACTCATTTGAAGTGTTATGAAAGTTGCAGGTACTGAGTCATTCGTATACTGAACAGCTATTTTGGGGGATGAGCTGGCAGACTGTAGTAACAATGGCCCCCAAACCAGCATTAGCCTCCATATGCACAATGCTTGACGCAAGAACGTGAGCTAACACGGGACTTTGACCTGCAACAGACCCTAGGATTAAACAAAACTGCTCAGCATGAAGACGGCCCTAAATCTCACGTTTATAGGCAACATAAGTGAGTAGACCACGCTCCTACTCATATCGGTGGCGGTGGCTCGCTTAGTTTCAGCCTGCGACCAAACTCATCAGCTAAGAATAGAACGAAGTTGCCAGAATCCATTTCAATCTACGACACTGCCCGCTCTATTCTCAGCGGTGCATTTCGTCAATCAGTGAGAGTCGCGGGGGCCGGGTGAAACCTGCGCAAGGACGTTTGCAAAGTGTCATCGCTACGACCAAGAATAAGGATTGAGTTACAGTTAAATCACGGGGCCGAATTAACCTTATGGATGGTGCTGGTGTAGTGCTCCGATGGGGAGACTCTAAAAAGAAATCCTCCCCCGGAGTTACCCTAACCGCCCATGACAAAAACTGGAGTGATTTGGAGCTTTAAGTGGTCGGGTCCCTGGGCTAGATTGCAGATCAATATCTGGCATCCATTGCAGGTTTCATTACTGTGGACACCAAGAGCCCACCTTGCCCACGCGCGCGGTTTGGCCTTTTGATGAAGGCGCGCCAGGCAAGGTCCAGCTCTGGCATTGAATTCTGGACCGCTGCACCATCTGTGCTGACGGGATGTACCTACCTTCTTCAGCAAGACTAACTCTTTATCGACAATCGAATTGCCGCATTCGTTAAGCGGAGGCGACGGGTGCGTCCCGGTCGGCGAAGAGTCGGCCAGTTGTGTGAGAAACTGGGTCGTTTCTGCGGATATATCCGTACCTTACGGATACTATGACAGGCAAAGAAACTTACGGTCCACTAACAGGCCCGGCTCATGTCCGATTAAAACAGGCTTGTTCACTCAGTCGGTGAAGACCGCGATCAGTCGAGATTCTAGAGGCCGTTCGGACGATCGGCTGTTGTCCGAGATCTTTCGAGCGTTATGAAAGTCCCAAGTTCGGACTTGGGACTGGAATTAGGCTGGACGCCGAGGTCGGAATTTTAAGTTAACCAGTGAAGCTTCTAAAGGCTAAAGCATTCAATGCAGTCCAGGCTGCCCATGCAAGGCCGGTACTTAGTGCGGGCTCTCAACAAGGTCCCGAGCGGGAGACCCAATCCGGATAATCAGGTGAGGCTCCTGTGGAAGAGGTTCCTGCATTCGCGAGCTTCCGATCGCCTTGTTCAGGAAATTTTGTTGGTTCCGACGCACTCCCACCTTCCAGAAACCTGCATGAGATGACCAACGATGTTGCGGCGGGCATGTCGCACGCAACATGGATTTGAGCAATGTATCGTGTAAGTCCTGAAAATTTGTGTAGGGCTCGAGTGTTGAGACCTGACGATACATTTTGAATCACCTACAGTAGAGACCCTACAAGAGATTCTTCAAGCACATGCAGGGCTTATGCTAAGTATTTCTATCCGAGATTATGCTTAAGAACGGGTGTTCAAAAGACAATGTCAAGAAGGTCAGTTGATGAGAGAAGACAGTAATCATAACAAAACGAGTTCTTACCGTCAGTATCCGCAAAACTCCTGTTACGAGCCAGTAGCACACATGGTACACCTCGAGCCAGACTCCGTAATACCCAGGTTTCCATCGAGATTAGCATCGAAGGAGGTCTCTTCCTACCCCCACGGCTCAGTCATCGAGAAACGGTGGAGCAGCATGGGGCCATGTACCAGGGCCCGTTGTCTGTGCTCGCTATCGGTTACCAAGACCGAGAATGCACTGTCATCGGGTACCTTACCGTTGCCTTTGACGGCTTCTGCGGAACCCAATAGTCCTTGGCGAAGCGTGGCGATTTCAATTACGCGGCAGAGACTCAGAGAGTCGTGAAGAAGACTGACCTTTTTTTTTTTTTTTTCTTCCCCCCCC